>NW_023496029.1:0-59763 GCF_904425465.1 Colossoma macropomum | reverse complement strand
GTCTTATTAGTAACATAAGCACCGAATGAACAAACGCTATCCAATCTGTAAAATCCGGCCGTGCTGTGGAATAATCACTGATCAGTTTAGAGATTTATGAGTCAGGCAGAAATAAACTCCTCCATTCCTGCCTCTGTCACTCTGTGACAATAATTCATAAAATTATTCTGACTGTGGGGGAAAAACCTGTCACCTTTCTAAGAACAAGATCGTGACAGTAGTGCAGTGCATGTGGAAACAGCGCCCCCTTTTAATCTGGATATGTCATTACAGGCAAAAACTTGGGAAAAGGGGCAAAAGTTAAGAGGTTAAAAACATTTTACAGTACACCATATGTATAACAGTATTTCGACACACAGTGCATTAATGTTATATCTTAAAACAGCCATCAAAACCTCAGGATACAATAAATTACAGTCAACATTTCCTACAGTGCACTGCTTTAAATCCAGTTAAACAGGACTGATTATGCCCTCTTTATGACGAAACATGCAGTTGGTCAGTGTTCTTTAATTACGGATGATATATACAATATATTCAGAAAAGCATATTGTGTATCAGAATAAGACTTTATCATGATAAATATCATCACATTGTGTTTCTTCTACATTCCTCTTCTGTGTTTGACCTGAATGTAGAATGTAGAGTTTTTAAACCAAATGTGCCAAACTCTGCTGCACAGCTGATGATGGTGAATGAAAGTGATTCTGAATGAACAGTAGTGCAGTATGAATGTGTTTCATCAGGCTTTATTACACACTTCACCAGTAGGGGGAGATAAAAAGGAAGACATTATAAACCTTACTGCAGTGGAAGAGCTGCCTGTCTGACTCAGCCTTCATATTTTTCTCATTGTATTTATTAATGTAAAAAAGAAGGGCACTGAAATGTGATCAGCCTTTTACTGTTTCATATTATTTTACTTTCATATTAAAGACGTGCTTCATCGTTTCTCCAGTGTCTGAACACAGCAGCCTGAGCAGCGAGCAGGACGTCTGGGTTTTCACTTGAGCACCGTGTTCTCTGTGGAGTATCAGATCATGACACTTTGATGTGTGGAGTGTTGAGAGGACTATTAGGAGGCACACAGAAAAAAAAACAATATACAGTAGCTAGATAATAATCACAATAATAATAATGTAATAATAATCCACTGAAATGATATGTTCTAAGCTGTACTGACTCCACACACCCCGTCTCGTCTCCAGGCTTTTATTTTACTGTTCTGTTTAAAACATTCGGTTATGAAAAGGTACAAATACGAACTTTTCACCTGGAAAAACTTATTTAAGGTTCACAATCAGACCTTAAAACCACTGTTGGAGCTTTGAGGGAACATTTACACTGTTTGTACCTTGAAGAACAAAAAATGTTCCTGAACAGAACCTTTATTTCTAACAGTGTGATTCAGTTAGAATTATCTTTTCTGCAGCTTATATATTTAAATGAAGAATGACATAAAAGTACAGTTAACTTAGATTTAAAGAAAGAAAATACTAAAACAATTAAATCATTTTGACAGTTTATTACTGTACTTCAAATGAAAAAAAACAAAAGTTTGATGTTTTTTTGCAAAATATCTTGTAATTTCAGATCATTTAAACCTGGGCTTTCACAAAGTAAAATTACATGTTTTTGTGTTTTTTATGTAAATGTTGTTAGATTTACAGAACTTTTTGTAATAGCAGTAGTAATTATCTGTACTTTTCTTTATCATTTTGTAAAGATAATTATTCTTTTTTTTTTAGAGGTGTATGACAGTATTATAACATTTTATATTTTTACAAGTGAAAGATTATATGGAATTATAGGAAGATTTCTTGTAAAATTACAGTAATAGATGTTAATTACAGTTATTACAGTGTTTTTACAGTTGATCTGTTTTTAATCTGACAATTTTATAAATAATTATATTTATATATAAGTAATTTTATTTTATGCCCTGCGATGGACTGGCGACCTGTCCAGGGTGTATCCTGCCTTCCGCCCAATGACAGCTGGGATAGGCTCCAGCACCCCACCGTGACCCAGAAGGATAAGCGGTTTAGATGATGCATGTATGTATGTAATTTTATTTTACAGACATTTTCTGGTGCCCCCACTGTCAGAAAAATACTTTTTTACAGTGTACTAGGAAAAACATATATGATGCTTTTGATTTGACTAAACTTTGTAATAAAAGAATTTTATATTGTGTAGCAAAACATCAACATCTGGTTGAGCAAAGTCATTCCTATTACCCGAGCTGAAAGCTTTGGCTCCACCAAGCCTGACGTAGAAGCCATAAAACAGGATTAAGTTGGCAACAAGTTTTACAGCTTAAAAGGACGTTACCTGGACACTATGGGAGGTTAGCAACCCCCTTTGCTCCATATGGCATACCAGGCGGCTATAAATCCTTGCCTGGAATCCAGCTACAGGCCTCACCAAACTCTCAACTAAACTTGTGAACTACAAGAAATTAAGTTTCTAAAGGGTGCACCAATACAGAATGGCCACCATTCAACAGGGTACATTTCAAGAAGTGTGGAGACACCAAGAACGAGGTTGTCATGAGAATCTATAACAAAGTTAGCCTTTTTAGAGTTTATTGACAATTTAGATGTGGGGCTACAACACCCCCAAGTGGTGAGGATGAGACACAACACACCACAACCGTAACGACATGTGGTTATAAAGAACCCAAGAAACGTCTTGCATTGTCTGCTTGATTATCAACATTTATATAATCTGTCAGCAATACTACTTGTTTTATTAATCTTATTGTTATGTGCATTATCTAAATATTACCTGTATCTTTTTCTACTATTAAGTGCTAGAAATAAGTAGTGTATAACTTTGATAACAGACAGACCCAACCATTTAATTGCTATGAGTTTAGACCATTGACCAATATGTATCCTGAATGTGGTTTTCTTTTCTTTTCTTTCCTTTGTTCCTTTTCTTTCGTTGTTGATTTTATTTCTTCATGCATTGGGTCATGTTCAGATATTATAGGCAAATATTACCTGTGTTCTTTGACATGTATTGTGTATCAGGTAACTAGGGTTAAACTCTCTCTTAGAAACATGCCTGAATATCCTAGTTGTTCATTCCTTGATTTTGAAAGTTAAACCAATTTGATGATATAGGAATGTTTCTTTTTCTTTGTTTAAACTAGCTGAAACAAAGGAGGCAGTGATTCTGGGGAAGGCATTCCTAAAATTATGCACAACCAATCAGAGTTGGAAACAATGAATGGCTAGTTAACCTTAGGTGAGGAGAACCTATCAGCACTCTGGCACCACCTCCAAAGGGTAGAGCCTCCAGCCGAGCAAAACCAGAGCGCACCGCAAATTTTGGCGAGTCCTGCGTTCTCAATAAGAAGACAGCTACATTTCTAAGTTTGTGCTGGCCTTGATCAGAGAGACAGGTCAGAAGTATTAGAATGATAAATTTTCAGATCTGAAACCTTTGTTTGTTTGCCTGTTCATCTACACACCTTAAGTTTAAACCACCCTCAGAGAAGGAAGGTGGATATTTCTTGTCTGTCCAGGGAGGATATATCCACAACTTGTGAATCTGCTAAAGAGAGGTAGTTAGTTAAATTGGTACCACCAGCCTCAGAACCCTGATTGCGATCTAAACCTCGCCAGCGGAGTGGGAGCGGTTCGGACGCCACGGAGACCCAGCATCGCACCCAGAGCCACGCACTGATCTGTGAACAGATCGACCATCGAAAGGCCGCCCAAGCTCCACCGTCAGACGGCCACGAGACGCCTCCGCCCAATCACTGACGGGGAGGCGCGTGCCCGCACGGAGACGCAGCATCCACGACCAGCGAGGAGAGGAACCACCGCGTGAGCTCCAGCCTTCGATCGAGTCTGTCCTGAGACGCCCCCTCCTGAAGTCAACCCCCGACTCCAACGTAAGCTGGAACCATCAGTTCAATTTATTTAATAAGAGAACTTCTAATAGGTACATCCAGCCATATAGTTATTCCCGTCCATACTTAGATTAATCCTCTAGAGGCTCTTTCAAGTCAAGCGGCTTCCCAAGAACCACACTGCCTCACACCATTTAACTGTGAATCACTTTACTCGAGCTATTTTGTCCTTTTGACTTTTATTATCCATTTTTTTTGTTTTGTTTTGTTTTATTTTCTGTTGTCTATCATTGAATGTAGTCCAAGAGTAGTTTGATCTTTAGCCAATAAATTCCCTTCTACTGAAGCATCTTTGGTGCGAGTGTTTCTCTCTCTTGCCCTGGTCTGTAGACTTCAAATAAATCCGGGTTACTCCACACCCTTATCTAAGGTTCCAGCAATAATAACATTAAAATTACAAAACCTGTTACAATTGGATATGTATTTGTGAAATAATATATGGGTGACGAGCAAAAATGTCAGCGGAAAATGTTTTTATTTCTTTTAAAAATGTTAAACAATGTGTGGTGAAGTTAAAGCGAAAGCAAAAATATGAAATTTGGAGGGTTAAACATTTCTTTAATTCCGGTAAACATTTTAAATGAAGCTGTCTGTGTTTGTAATAGTTATAGTTTTTATTCTATGGCTGGTCACGTTAGTTTTTATGGAGTCTTATGGATTTGCCTGCCTAGTTGTCACATTAGGCCTGATGTCGTATCTCAACTGGTTTTCAGGCACTCTGAAAATACGCGTTCATTGCGTATGATTAATATGTTTGTGAATGTTTGATGAATCTGGTGACACAGACAGATCACAACTGCTGCTGTTAACACGGCACATGAATGGGTGCAGGAACCAGTTAGGGAACCACAGCGTGTCCTGTATGAATCCACTGCTGACACATTCTAATGAATGCTAGTGAAAATGCTAATGTTAATGTTACTGACTGAAGTCCTTTCAGAAACATGTTTAATTTTGTCAAATAAACACAGTGCTAATGGTGACGTTACATGGAGGCAGTGCATTCAGTAGTTTGAGTTATTAGGTTCTGTAAATAAATTGCAGCAGCAACACCACAATGCACTGATATTAACAGAGAACGTTCTTCTCTTTTATTAAGTATTTTTAAAATGAAGTACTTCAGTACTTTAACTCAAGTAAAAATCTGACTGAACATCATTCTTATGGGAGTAATATTTGACCAATTTGACCAATATTTGAATATTTTTTTTTGAATTTTGTAGTTTTCTTTATGTGGCTGTAGAAGTGTGGGTCCATAACTACATCAAGATTTCTGGCTTGAGTTGTAGTTTTAGTGTCATGGAGTCAAGCTGTTCACTAATCTTTCTTCTTTAGGGCCAAAATAAAAAAAAAACAAAACAATTTTCAGTGTTCAGTTGTAGGAAATTCAGGCACGTCCATTCATTAATTTCTTCAAAGCAGTTAATCAATGAACATACAAAATTGTAGTCTTGTGGTGGCACTTATGCATGTTGTGTTACCTGTGGATTTAGGGTAAGAGATGATATAATATTCCATGAGCAAGGGGGAGCATGTAGATGTTAAATAAAACAGGCCTGAGAATGGACCCTTGAGGAACTCCACATGTGATTTTTGCTCATTCAGATTCATAATTACAAATCTAAAACCAGGATGTGTGTTTGCTATCAGCAGATCCCTTAAGCCCAGTTACAGGTGATGAAAGTGATGAGTGAGTGAGGAACGTCTCATTCTGTAAATATGTTTGGCATTGATTCTTCCATCCTCACATATATTGTCACATCTTGCTTCCTCATAGGATGAAACTAAGATACAAGCACAGATCCAAGGACAGATCCAGATCCAAGTGCAAAATTAAACATGAGATGCACCTCATTTAACATTAGTTTATCAAAGTGTCACCTATTTTGAGCATGATGTCATATTTGTATCAAGTGTTTTTTACGAGAGGAAACTGTGCCAAAGCTGAAGGTAAGAATGTGATAAGTAATTATCCCTTTTTTCAATTTCACCAGTACCAGGCCAAGAATAAACTCATAGTCGAGTGTGAAAGTGTCTTTATATGCTCATCATATAAATACTATAAATAGCAAATTGTGATGACGTTCAGATAAACAGTCAAGTGAAGCCATTTTCTCTGCTCCAAGCTTTTCTTTTTATTCACCAGTTTCAAATCAAACATGAAAGCCTCAAATCCTGGGGGAGAGATCACCTCTAACCAAAGGCTTCACCCCCCCCAGACATAAAACACTCAACAACTCACATCCCAGACACAACATAACCCGCACACCCAAAACAAAACTAATGAACTTAAAAATAAACAACAAGATAGTCCAAAACACCACAATATCAACACAACAGCGTTGTGAGAAAGTTAATTAGTGTCACCGATCTATGTTGATATGTATGCCCAGGTGTAGGACGTTGGGCTTGATTGGCCCTGGGAGGTGTGCGTCGTCTCCCTCTGGTGGCCGGGAGCACCGCAGCCCTGGAGCAAGCCCTTACATTGTTCTTGTTTTTGTTATTGTTGGCGTACTGAAAAAATACAAATCTGTGTCTAACGCATGTTCCATTTCTACAAATAACATTAGAATCATTGCTCATAACTGTCTGACGTTCGAAACATGTCTAGTCTTAGTCTAAATCTGTCAGTAGGGAAGGCCTCAAAGGAGAGACAGAGGAAGGGGACTTCACACATTTTAGAAAACCTCTTAGAAGTGCTTATGCATGCAAAAACAAACAGTTCTTGACCTTAACCCCCCTTATATGGGGAAGTCGTCATAAAAATACAAGATAAATTGTGGCCTCGCCTCAGGCAGGAGAACAAAGTTAGGAGGAAGATTTGTTAGGAGGAAGGTTGTTTGATGCTGAAAGTTTACTTTTTTTGTGGGCAGTTTTTTGTTTAAAGTGGACAGATGCACCATTAAGTGTTTAAATTATGGTCAAATTAGTTCCAGTTAGTGTTTTAGACTCCACCATCACAGAATCTATATTGAGAACCTTTATTACTGGCAAGAACATCAACCAGCAGAACAGCTGAAGAACAAGTTTCTATCAGAACAGTGTTTATGTGTTTATTTTAATACTTGATAACATATAAAATAACAATTATATAATGATGTTTATAATAACGTATTTGTAACAGTGAAATAGTTCCAGCAGTAGGTTAATCTGAAGAGTAAACTGTAATGGTCTCACTCTCTATCACTCCTGTTTAAATGCTCTATATAATACGATTCAGAGCTGGAAAACAGCAGTTTAGGCTGATAAAACACATTCCTATACAGGTATTATAACCAGCCTATTAACATATATTTATATATAATTACACAGCATCACATTTATCACTCCATTTATCACAGCATATATGCTTTATTATTATTTTTTATTCCACAACAGGCTCTGTTGTTGCCAATCAATGTTAGTCTGCTTAGAGAATAAACACAGCTCCAGCATGTTTAAAGGTGGTGGTCTTTTATTTTAACTGTAGGGGTTTGAAATAAAACATGTGATGGAGCAGCTTGACCAATGGCGGGCAGCTAGTGCTTTAGCCCCACCCACACTCACCAATCATCAATGTATTTTCTATTAGTAGAAAGGAAGGATAATTCAGGCTGAAATCTTGTTCCTGTTGTCTTAAGCACAATCAAAAAACAAGCAGTTTTCTCATTGTTCATATTCGAATGAAGAACATACTAACATCTTAGTCGTTAATAACGAGTTACCATGTGTTTCCCTTTATAATACTGTTCTAGATCATTAACTCCTAGTTCATTAGTAATGAGTTACCATGTGCTTCACTTTATAATACTGTTCTAGATCATTATTAACTCTTTGTTTATTAGTAATGAGTTACCATGTGTTTCACTTTATATATTACTGTTCTAAAACGTTCTAGATCATTATTAACTCTTTGTTTATTAGTAATGAGTTACCATGTGTTTCCCTTTATTATACTGTTCTAGGTCATTATGAACTCCTAGTTCATTAGTAATGAGTTACCATATGTTTCCCTTTATAATACTGTTCTAGATCATTATTAACTCTTTGTTTATTAGTAATGAGTTACCATGTGTTTCACTTTATAATACTGTTCTAGATCATTATTAACTCCTAGTTCATTAGTAATGAGTTACCATGTGTTTCACTTTAGAATACTGTTCTAGGTCATTATTAACTCCTAGTTCATTAGTAATGAGTTACCATATGTTTCCCTTTATAATACTGTTCTAGATCATTAACTCCTAGTTCATTAGTAATGAGTTACCATGTGTTTCACTTTATTATACTGTTCTAGGTCATTATTAACTCCTAGTTCATTAGTAATGAGTTACCATGTGCTTCACTTTATAATACTGTATAATTATTATATAAAACTCAGGTGAAGAGAAGACACAAAACACAGTTCAGTATTGAAAGACAGAAACATTCAGGACAACAGATCATCTTAACACCCATTTTATTGGCTTCAAACATGTTATGTAATAGATATAGTTGGTTAGTAAGAGAATACATGTAATGGTGTTACATAATCAGGATACATAAAAACTTCACTGTATTCCGTTACAGTTACAGTAAAGAAGTCAGTAATCAGGTTACAGGTACATTATAAAAACAGAGGGATGACCAGCAGGATTACAGTAAAACTACATGCACAAACTCATCACCTTTTGCCTAAACTTGCAGTTATATCATGAAGTGTGTAGATGTGAAGAGTTTTTAATTTAAGGAAGCAGGGAGGGGATTTTTGAAGATTCCCCAAACCCAGTGGTCTGTTTTTTTGCCAATCCATAGAAATTCAGTAAGTATTTCATTTTATTGGTAGAATCAAGATTGCAGCGTTTTCACAAAGATATCTGATTTAGTCATTTACTCTGGATTTACTTCATCTATATATCTAGAAAATCTATAAACTCTTTTATTCTTGTTTTCTACAGACTGTCCAGCTATAAACTGTTTTTTTCTAATATTAACTTGCCAGATTTTGAGTGATCTGACATTAACAGCACATTAACGTGTGAGAGTGCTAAAGATAGTTTCACTTTGACATATGATTTTGTTCTTTAGTAGATTTTGAATGATGGGTACAAAACACTACTTTGTGTAAATTATCATCATTTATACTGAATTCCAAGTATAATGAGCTAATATAGACCTTTTAGCAGTTAGAACACAAATGAAGGTCAGTTAAGAGTTTTTAGAATGGTCTCTGTTTAATAATCATTCATAAGGAGGGGTCTTAAAAGAAGATGTTTACCAGATTGATCTTTTGGTTTGGTAAGAAACAGATTTTTAACAAATAAGTGTCAGGACAGCAGTGTAGTTTTGAACTAAACTGTATTTGCATAGTTGATGAACTGAATAATTCTACAGTTTTAGCCCAGTGTAGCAATTTTTAAAATTTTCCTCAGCTTCTCATGTCCTCACCTTCTCTCTACTTCTAGAATAACTGTTTTTAAATGGAAGTACAGAAAAAGCAGATAAGTCACTTTTATCATTCTTGTTTCTTGATGAAAAAGTCTTGTTGATTTTTTCTTTTGTCTTTCATATAATTAAAGGACAAGTAATCCAAATGTAATTGAAAGTAATCAGATTATGTTAATGTCATATAGTAATCCTTTGGATTAGATTACAATTAATCAGGTAATCAATAATCTGTACCGGAATACATTTTAAAGTAACACTTCTAACCCCAAAAACTATAGATTATAAATGTGGTGTTAGTAAATATAAAAATAATATAAAACAATACATCAAAAGATAATGCGCAGTTCAGTTACACTTCTCTTCATTGTTTTATGTTTATTTTTCACAATGAGAAAAGCATGAGGGCTGAGTCAGCTCTTCCACTGCAGTAAGGATTTATAATGTCTTACTGTTTATCGCCCTCTAGTGGTGAAGTGTGAAATGAAGCCTGATCCTGCTGGAGCTCTGGGTTACAGACTGACACTCAGCTGAATCTAAAGCTCATTCATACTGCACTGCTGTTCACCATCAGAATCACTTTCATTCATCATCATCAGCTGTGCAGCAGAATTTGGTGCTAAAAACTCAGAACGTTTACATTCAGGTCAAACACGCAAGCAGATGCAATACATTAAACATGTCGTATTTTATGTTAGATGAGGGCAATATGACAATATTTATCATGATAAGTTTTGTTATTGTGATAAACAAAATGCTTTTCTGAGTATCTGTAACTAAAGAAAACTGACTAAGTGCATGTTTCATTATAAAGAGGGCATAATCAGTCCTGTTTAACTGGATTTACAGCAGTGCACTGTGGGAAATGCTGAATATAATTCATTGTATCCAGAGCTTTTGATGGCAGTTTTTAAATATAGCACTACATTGTGACATATATTGTGTCTGTAAAATATATCCTAAAAAAAAATATCTGTATCATGATATGATATTTCTGCCATATTGCCCACCTCTAGTTTATAGCATTACAATCTGAAGCAGAAACACACAGCAGAGTAGTTTATGTAAATGCAGTATAAGCTGTGAGCACAATCCATCATTTGTGTTGTTAAAATACACTTTAGGTTAAACTTTAGGACGTAGGGAGAGACAGTGATAGAAAGAGGTGAGTGAGTTGGTGGTTTGAGGGAAAACAGGTTTTTGTAACATGAGCCTGGGCGATAAGGCAATAATAGTATCGGGAAACTGACAAAACCAGAGAGATGACCTGGAGAGACTAATTTACTGTTCAACAGCTTGTAAATATGTTGGGGAAACTGGGGTTGATGTTCCCAGTGGTTTTGATTAGTTAAATGTGACTTTGTAGTATGTAAAGTGTGTGGGCTTTGGAAACCACTTGCAGTCTGAAGTTTCTCCAGCAGGGAGTGCTATTAGCACACAAGTGGCAATGGAGCTACACAGGAAGAATGAACAAAGGTTTGCAGTACCATCTATTAAAATGACAGCTGAAGTAGTTTCCAAAAGATGTTGAGCTATTTAATGTTATATTATGTAATATGTGACTTATATTAAAGATTAAAAAAGCAAAAGTACATCAAAGCTGTAACAAACTGTGTGTATTGGTTAGGGTAATCAAAAATCATGATAATATTTTGGTAATTATTTTTAGATATTGCCCAGACCTACTGTGTGTGGTGTGATGGTGAGAGGAGTCCATCTTCACCAAGAGTTCATCTTGATCACCTCCAGAAGGACAGCAGAGCTTCAGCCACTCAGCTGATCTTTAAGAGTCTCTCTGTGCTGCTGAAACAGCCTCATATCTGTGTGTGTGTGTGTGTGTGTGTGAGAGAGAGTGTGTGTGTGTGTGTGTGTGAGAGAGTGTGTGTGTGTATGTGTGTGTGTGTGTGTGTGTGTGTGTGTGTGTGTTAGTAATGGTGGTCTATAATCCTGAAGGACTCCTCCTCTCTCATCTGCATCACTGATTACTATATGGAGATGTTATTAGGGGTGTTTATAAAGCATTTCCAATCACTCCTCTTTCTCCCTCTCTCTCTCAGTATCACTCTCTCTCCTCATCACCAAGGTGTATTGTGCTCTAACATGAAGAGTTTAAATGAAAGGTCGCTGAAGGTGCAGTCACTTGTGTACAGGAAGTGATGTCACAGGAAAAACATGCAGACCAGTAAGGATACAAACACACTGACAGCATATCGCTGCTGTTGGAACAAAACCTTGTATCTTCATTTTTGTCGTTTTTCTTTTTTCAGTTTCTGACATATTCTGAAAATGCCTGTTGCTCTTTACCTTATGTATAAGTTTCATGATGAACATACCAAAAGAAAAAGGAACACAATTTCTTGGAGAAAAAGTCTGGTTCCATTGACTTACATTGAAAGTAAAGTGTGCTTTTTCCTTCTCCTGAAAAGTTACCATTTTGGAGATACAAGGTTTTGTTCTGACAGCAGTGATATTCAGTGTGTCTTCAGGTTTGGCATCTGTGTGTTTAGATCCTGTAAGACAGAAACAGAACAGAATGATCAGACATGAACTCTCATCACTGTCACACCATCAACTCAGAGCTCCTTCTTTAAACACTCTCTAACTTTAATTCAACTCTATTAACACTGTATAAACTCCTCATCTCACTCAGACTGAGATCAGAAACAGAACAGAATGATCAGACATGAACTCTCATCACCGTCACACCATCAACTCAGAGCTCCTTCTTTAAACACTCTCTAACTTTAATTCAACTCTATTAACACTGTATAAACTCCTCATCTCACTCAGACTGAGATCAGAAACAGAACAGAATGATCAGACATGAACTCTCATCACTGTCACACCATCAACTCAGAGCTCCTTCTTTAAACACTCTCTAACTTTAATTCAACTCTATTAACACTGTATAAACTCCTCATCTCACCCAGACTGGAGTCACAAACAGTAACCTTGACTACAATCACTACAAGCACACAGCAGAGTGATTCTGGTGCATTGCCAAGAGGAATGGACTAAAACTGAGTCCTGATCAGCCCTATATGTTTCTCTTTTTAATCCAATCTCTGTTGTGATAATGAATGCGTATTTTTGTTCATATTTAGCCAAAATACAACATGTGTGTAAATGTGAAGTATGTGCACTGGGATTATTTTAAATAACAAAAACAAAAGTGTCTGAATGCTTGTAGGCTTGTAGCCCATCATTGTAGGTAAAACTGTAGATATTTCTGCAAATAGAAATTTGGTTCATGTAGCAAAGGCATAATTTTCAGGGGTGTTTGACCCCTCCAATAATCATAACTCATAGATAGATCAATCAGAACAGGCTTAAATGGCAAGATGGGTTTTAATTTGAGGGCACAGTAAACTTTTCCCTGGTGGATAACTGTCTATATTGCTTGAAGGGAGACCTACAAAACACGTATATCTACCATCTGAGAAACTGTGAAGAGTGAACTTTCTGTTGCCTTTTCTAAAGTCATGTGATTCTACAGGCTGTTCAGATTTGCTGTTCAATGCTGTGTCACACTGAGGAAGCACCCCAACCCCACTCGACAAACACACCCACTGATCCAGCCTTCACACTTTCACTGTCACAGCTAATGTTTCACACACGGACAGCTCTGATGGACAGGACAGTGTGAAACAGTGATGGAATGTCACACTTCATGAACATTAGTGTGTGTTGTGTTGGTGACTGATTCAGCAGACTCATTTTATTGATGTTAACAGGCTTTACTTTGGTGAACTGACAATATTCTGTCCTCAGTACAGTAATTTGGGCTTTTACCTAACAGCCACCTGTAATAGTCATTCTGCCATAGAGCACTGCAACCTGAGAGCTGTGAAAGTGCTGCCACATAAAGCATGAGATATACCTTTCTTAAAGTTTATCTTTTTTATAATTATGTAAATATGAATGTGTGGGAGCTACAGTGCTTAATGTGGAATCTTGTGCTTTAAAAGTAGCATCTGTTTATCCATCGCAACGAAAATGCTATCTGCTTTTTCTATGTAAATGAAGCATTAAGCTAACAGGTTTAATACTACACTGTGATGATAAATGTGAATAAATACTCCCTTAATCAATAATCAAATAGGTTATGCATCGGCTAAAAGAGAATATTAATTTCTCTTACAAAGAGGTAACATAGGAAAGACAAGATTCTAGCTTTAGCGAACTTCTTGAACTCACATGCAGGTGTGTGAGTCAACTTTATGAACTCACATGAAATTATATAAAGATGACCTTGCAAGGTGGGATGGACTGGTACGAACAGAGTGAAACCAGTTTTTAAAAAAGGAATGTTGTATACATTTGGAAATAAGGGGAATTCAGTATTGTAGAGAATTTGGACATATTGGAGGCTAATGTGAAATAAAAACTGATAAGAAGGGTGGGGTGATCATCGTATCACCCCAGATAAAGGGTATAAAAAGCACTGTTTGGGCACTGTAGTAGAAGGGTCTCCGGAGACCACTTGCCACTTGATGCTCAAAAGAAGTAAAGACCTTTTTCCTCCTTTACACAAGAACTCAGCGTCTCAAGTCTGTTTGCTTTTTTATACTTTTTGAGAACTTAGAATTAAAACAGCTATTAGTGTAAGTGTTCAGTATTAGAGTCAGTATTAGAGATTCAACTATATGTCCAGAGTCTTGGGCTGTAGGGATAGTTCTTGGTCCTGACAGCAGCTTTATCCTACACTTAGCAACAAACAGCTACACATGGATTTGAAGCTTGTAACAAGTTGTGAGTGCAAACCTACACTCACTGAGCCTTTTATAAGGAACACTACACTAACACTGTGTAGGGCCTCCCTTTGCTTGCAAAACAGCCGCAATTCTTTGTGGCATGGATTCCACAAGATGTTGGAAACATGACTGTGAAATTCTGATCCAAGTTGACATGATCGCACCATGCAATTCCTGCCACATTCCAAACGTGATCTACTGGATTCAGATCCAGTGACTGGCAAGGCCACTGAATAACACTGAACTCAGGTTCATGAAACCAGTTTGAGACGACTTTTGCCTTGTGACATGGTGCATTATCGTGCTGGAAGTAGCCTTTAGAAGATGCACATGGTCAACAACAATACTCAAATAGGCTGTGACATTCAAGCAATGATTAATTGGTATTACTGGGCCCAAAGTGTACCAAGAAAACATTCCCCACACTATTAAACTCTGTGTGTGTTTACCTGCTCTGATCCTCTCAGTGGAAAGAGTTTAGCCCACGTTCAGACTGTAACAGTGTAGTGGGAGTTTATGAAAGCAGAGCTGATCTGTGTGTCTAAAAATCTCTGGTGAAGTTACATCTTCTTTGACTAAATTGCTCTGACGGTATTTTAAAGCGTCAATTATAATGATACTGTGCTTGGTTTTAGATACTGTGCTTGGTTTTAGAGCCGCGCATGTTATTCTCAAAATTGCTGAATACAGTCACATGTCTGGTGTCCACACTGATCTCCAAACTCCATGAGGCTGATGGAGCTGCAGGCTGAGACTGTGTGAGCTGTCTTATCCAGTGAAGAACACAGTGAGTGTGGAGAGAACAGAGACTCAGACATCTCATACCAGCAGTTTAGTCACCTTTCAATACTTTATGACTTTCTGTTTTTTTTTCATTTTCCATTTACTCTATTGTTTTCTTTATAACATTTCATTTTTTCATAAAAAATGATTTTTGGAGGAGACGTTCACATTCATTTGATAAAGTTTTTAAATTTTTGCTTGTTTTTATTTCAATATTTCTTATAAATATCAAGACTTAATTATATTACAAATATATAATAGTATATTACAAATCTGTGAATTAAGAAATGTTGAAAACATTCTCAATAACATACAGCAATATAGTCAAAATATCTTTATGGCAGAGAACACCTTTAGGAGACAGCTCTAAAGAGTTTTGCTTGGTAAGAGGGTGAAAGACTTCAACTGCACAACACTGCATTTCTTTTGTGTGTGTGTGTGTGTGTGTGTATGTCTGTGCGTGTGTGTGTGTGTGTGTGTGTGTGTAGAGACAGTAAGTCAGTAACTCACTGTAGTTTCTCCTTCAGTAGTTCAGAGAGCTCCTTCTTTACTGACTCTCCTAGGTGATTGCCGCTCAGGTTCAGCTCTATCTGCTGTGATGGGGGGTTTTCTGTCAGAGCTTCAACCAGAGCAGCACAACCATTATCTGTAATACTGCAGTTGCCCAATCTGCAAAGAGAATAAAAACTCCTCACACTTACAGATCAACACGCACACACACACTACATAATGAAATAATGAGTAAAATGCACATTAAGCACCATAACACACACACACAAACAGAAAGACCAGGGTCGGATTGACAGTGTGACAAGGGATGAGAGCTGCCACCCCCTCCGTGGCACTTTCCACCCCACCTGCCTCCCCAGTTCTGAAGCAGTGATGCAAAACTGTACAATGTGTTAAGTTAAATACATGTCTATTCTCTAAAACTTACACATCTATTATTCATTGGCACAGTCAATACACTGGTCACGAAAAACCATGAGACACAATTTCACGCTCAGAACACACACAGGGAGCACAGAGCTGCTGCTGTTGGAGAGTGAGTATGGACAGAAACAGCAGCCTTTCTGGGTTAATAAGTTTCATATGAAAAAAATTATCAACTGATATTTACTACAGTGACTGTATTATTTATTCTATGTGTTTATGCTGGACCTTCACATGATGGGGAAAGTGTATGAGTGCATTTGCACAAGTGTGAAGTGTGGGGAGTTTAACGCCTTTTCACAAAAGCCCAATTTTTACTGATAAAAAAAAACACAGGTCAGGATCTGAAAACATACACACAGCCATTAATACATGGTCAGTCTTTCATACGAAGTCCAAGGTTGACTGACTGCAATGCTGCGTAAAGTTCTAAACAGAGCTTGTTAGCTTGTTGTTTGTGTTTGGTGGATGTTTATTTGTTAATGTTTAATACTCATTATTTAATATGCTTTGTCACTCTAAAACAGAGAGAACAGAATTGATGACAGAGCTCAATGTGTTAAAAATCACATTCTTTTTTGAGCAGCTGCCTAATGCAGGACAAGCCACTGTCAGTTTTACAATATAAATCTCATAAATAATCCCATCTCCATCCAATCAAAACATGTGAAATAACAGAGGTGATATGATGGACAGAACAAATAAGAAGTGGAAAAAGGAGGGAGGAGGAGCTGCTGGCAGTTGTTTGGAAGCCTGTTTGTAAGTTTTGTTATTTGTATAATAAAACATTCACTTAATTAATAACCAATATTTCTCCACTGTTGAGACCAGAGTCCCACTCTCTCCATTGATAAGCTGCACTGTTAATGTGGAACCATGCTGAGATATTTCCTAAACTCAGTGTAGTAATATTTTTCTGCCAGTTTGGTATCAGGTTCAGTCTGGTATCATTTGGGTCCTTGGGTCAAAAAGTTCAAGACCCTCTAGTTTACTGAATTAAATCCAATAACACCACCATAACAATCCTATATAAAGTTTAGAAGTAGTTAATAAATGCACACACAAACTATCTAAACTAATGAATAAAGCGAACTGCAAGAACTATATTAGAGCTGCACTCAGTCTTCAGTTAGTAGCCAGTTTGTGTGTTTCACTGCAGTTGAATTCCCCTCAAGGCATTATTAGAAAATGTCTGAGGAGTTTAATTAATGAATATCAATAACAAGTGGAAATTGCAACGGCTTTAGGCCAGCCTATAAAATTGTTTTGGTAATGTAGCCTATTCTATCTCATTATAATAGACATACTTTGGAAGGACTGAGTGATACATTCACTCATAATGTTATTATTTTCCAAACAGAAAATGATTCAGAGCAGATAAGCATGTTGGTTGCTGTTGTTTTGCTGTTTTTTTAAGTTTGTTCATAAATCTGCACTAAATAGATCTATACTATGTGTGAAAATTAGTTTACACATTCTCTACAGTGAACACACATCTGCACATTTTAATGCACAATTACTGGTTACTTACTGAATTTAACATGTTACAAAAAAAAGAAGAAAATGGCCTGTGTAAAAGTTATGGCACATTTTAGATGTTTGTTCAGCTGCTGAGTTTCACTGAACTGGTACAGTGTGTTATAACTTCAGGTTCAGGGTTAAAACCAGGGTGATGATTAGAGCTGTAAGTAAAATAATACAGTATTTAGTGGTTTTAGCTCAGTTCACCAAAAAAGTCACATGTGTGTCTTCTTTGTACTCTCTATGCAGTTTCTGTTGGTTTCCCCAACACAGACACCTGTTTAGGGGGAGGTCTTAATATTTAGTAGATACTGGGCCTGGGCAATATCTAAAAATAGTCTCCGCATTTAGATCACGTCTTCAACATGGTGGTGGTAGTATGAAGGAAGACTGATTGAGGGAGGGGGAGAACTCTGAGAACTTGGGCTGGAGTTCTGGGCAGCTTCTGTCTGTAGCTAGAAGGCCGGACCCCCTCATAGCTGTAGTAGGACTGATGTAAGACTGAGGAACAGGGAGGAGACAGGGTGGCGGTGGGGATTGGGAACACTTCGTCATGGGAACGGAAGGTGAGGATGTGAATTTAATAGGGCATTAGATTGGAAGAAGGAGGGGTTTCAGGCATGTTCCTCCCCCCAAACTTGAGTTATTACACAACTATATTTAGCACAATGTTTTGTAAGTAAAAAAAATTTGATTATCACAGCAGTCCGCTGCAGCTTTGAACTACTTTCTATTCTGTTATGTTTTTATTGAGCATTACATGTTTTAATGAAAATCTTCATAAAAACCACATATTAAATAATAAAATACTGAGCACCTTTCACCTTTTGAAATCTACTTCACCTGCTAATTGAGCATTAAACTGTAATATTCTGGAATCTTTGAAAAGCTATATGTGGATTAGAACTGCTCTACGGTAATAAACAGTCACTTTAGCTGGTTGCTCTAAACTGATGTTCTAAAGCACAACTGCATTTATTTTCAGTTCCATTCACTTATGCTAAACTTAACATAAAGTGAAGTAGAAGGGGAGGAGCCTATTGGGGTGTGCACGTTTCTTAAATGTGAAATGTGAAATGTGAAAAACTTCAATTTCCCAACAAATTTTCAAGCTGTTTAACGGTAAACCAGTGCTGTTTAATGCTTTTTAAGTTCTTTTCTCAAAATATGCAGATTTTATACAGATTATTCTCAAAATATACAGATTATCACCTTTTACACATCGCCATCTGGTTACCTGTCCGTCATTGACAATCTACAATCCCATTTCCAAAAAAGCTGGGATGCTGTGCAGAATGTGCATAAAAATAGGATGCAATGATTTGCAAATTATGTAAACCATATTGTAAAGGAAAATACTACAAAGACAACATTTCTAATGTTGAAACTGAGAAATTTTTATTGTTTTTGAAAAATATATGCCCATTTTGAATTTGATGCCAACAACATGTTCCAAAAAAGTTGGGATGCGGGCATGTTTGCCACTGTGTTTCATCACCTCTTCTTTTAATAACACTCTGTAAGTATTTGGGAATTGAGGCGACACTGCTGCAGTTTTGAAAGTGAAAATTGTCCTGTTCTTGTTTATTAGAGGATTTCAGCTGCTCGACAGTTTGGGGTCTCCTTTGCATTTTTCATTTCATAATGCGCCAAATGTTATCAGGGTTGACAGGTTTGGACTGCAGGCAGGTCAGTTTAGCACCCAGACTGTTTTAATAAAGAGCAATGTTGCTGTAATACATGCAGAATGTGGTTTGACATTGTCTTCAGCATTAATGGTGCCTTCACAGGTGAGCACATCACCCATGCCATGTGCACTCATACCCCCCATACCATCATGAATACTGGCTTTTGAACTGTGCACTGATAACAAGCTGAGTGGTCTTTAGCATGGAGGACACAGTGTCCATGATTTCCAAAAAGAATTTCAAATTTTGATTCGTCGGACCACAGGACATTTTTCCACTTCACCTCAGTCCATTTTAAATGAGCTGAGGCCCAGAGAAGGTGGCAGCATTTCAGAATCCTGTTTATGTACAGCGTCTTCTTTGTGTTTAGAGTTTTAACTCTCATTTGTGGATGCAGCGATGAATTGTTTTCATAGAGAGTGTTTTCAGAAGTGTTCCTGAGCCCATGCTGTGATTTCCACTACAGAATCATGTCTGTTTTTAATGCAGTGCTACCTGAGGACCCAAAGATCACAGCCAGCAAATACTGGGTTTTGGCTTTGAATTTTTTAATAATAAAATCGAAAATATTAGACAACAAATTCAACCCACAGTATTAAATCCAACTTGGCTGATATACAACATAACATAGTTGCAGAAGAAAGGCTTGAAACTTTCTACCCACTACCACAGCCAGAATTTGAGAAGATTATCTCCTCTGCAAATTGCACAACCTGCACACTTGATGCAATTCCCTCAAAATTACTCAAAAAAGTGCTACCAGTTATCATTAATCCTCTTTTAACTATAGTAAACTCGTCCCTTAGCCTGGGCCATGTACCCAGAGCTTTTAAACTAGCAGTTATTAAGCCTCTGATCAAGAAACCAAACTTTGATGCTAGTGTATTGTCTAATTACAGGCCTATATCTAACCTGCCATTTATATTTAAGATCTTAGAAAAAGCTGTAGCCCAACAACTTAGTTCATATCTACATAAGAACCACATTTATGAAAAATTCCAATCTGGATTCAGGCCACATCACAGCACTGAGACAGCTCTAGTTAAGATAACAAATGATCTTCTTCTTGCCTCTGATCAAGGCTACATATCCCTGTTGGTGCTACTTGACCTCAGCGCAGCTTTCGATACAATAGACCACAATATTCTCCTAGAAAGGTTAGAAAACATGGTTGGAATCACAGGGACCGCCCTATCGTGGTTCAAATCTTACTTAACGGAACGTTATCAGTTCGTAAAGGTAAATGATTCATCTTCCAATTATTCACAAGTAAGATTTGGAACTCCGCAAGGCTCTATTTTAGGACCATTATTATTTACATTATACATGTTACCGTTAGGCACAGTTATAAGTAACCATGGCATTAACTTTCACTGTTACGCAGACGATACGCAATTATACATATCAGCCAAGCCTGATGACAAATACAGGCTAAAGAAAATAGAGGATTGTGTAAAAGATGTGAAAGGATGGATGTTGCGTAACTTTCTCCTTCTAAACAGTAACAAAAGAGAGGTTCTCCTTCTGGGTCCAAAAGTGGCAAGAAATAAATTATCAGATCTAATTTTAAATCTCGCTGACTTTCGTAGGGGCTCCCGAGTGGCACAACCGTCTAAGCGTTGGCCCTATCATCAGGAGATCGCGAATTTGATCCCTGGTGATTCTACAGCCGTCCGTAGCCGGGAGTCCGAGAGAGCACAATTGGCCTCGCTCTCTCTGGGTGGGTAGGATGGCCCCTCCTTCTCCCCCCATCACTCAGCGTGATGCTAGTCAGCGCAGGCGTCTGTTAGCTGACGTAACAGATCTGGCGGTTGGCGCTTTCCTCCGAGCACGTTCAGCTGTCCAATGACGTTGCGTGAGCGGCAGCTCGAAAATAAGCGGTGGTTGGTTTCACAGGTCTCGGAGGAAGCCTGTGTTAGCCTTCACCCTCCTAGCGTTGATAGCGTCGTGTGTGATTGGGGAGTCCTAACTAGCGGGTGGAATTGGAGACGACTAAATTGGGGAGAAAATCAGGTAAAAAAAATAATATAAAAAAAAAAAATCTCGCTGACTTTCCAGTTATACCTGGTTCAGCAGCAAAAAATCTTGGTGTCATACTTGATCCAGATTTATCATTCGATCAACACATAGGCAGCATCACTAGGACAGCTTTTTTACATCTTCGCAATATCGCCAGAATAAGAAATGCCTTATCGCTGCACGATGCAGAAACATTAGTACATGCCTTTATTACCTCAAGGCTAGACTATTGTAAACGCACTACTATCAGGATGCACCAGCAGGAAAGTTCTATCATCACTTCATTGGCTGCCTGTTAAATTTCGTATCGATTACAAAATTCTCTTATTGACGTATAAAGCCCTACATGGGCTCGCTCCTGAGTACCTGCAAGACCTTATTTCCCATTACGAGCCACCACGATTACTCAGATCACAGAGTGCTGGCTTTTTAATAGTTCCCAGAATTCAGAAGGTTTCATCTGGGGGAACAGCCTTTTCTTATAAAGCCCCCAAACTCTGGAATGACCTTCCAGAAAATGTTCGGGACTCAGACTCAGTCGCAATCTTCAAATCTAGGCTGAAAACTCACTTGTTTAGTTTAGCTTTTGGTAGCTAATGTTTCCCTTGGATAAAGGCAGCAGATCCAGGGGTCCATGGACACAGGGAATTATAGTAAACTGAGACGCTGGTGCTGTCGTCCCGCCGCTCGCACGCGATCACTCAGGTTTGTGGACGGTGGAGCGGAGAGATGCCAAATTGTCCCAGGGTGCTCCCGTATCTGTGTGCCCTTTTGGTTCTCTCAGTGTATGACATAAAACAAATTGTATTTTAAATTATATTTCTGGTCAAAATAGAAATATATTCTGAAATACACTTCAGTGTTTGGAATGTATTTCACTGCCTCCTTGGCGCTACAGTTTTGGCCATCTGCAGTAAGCTTTCTAAAACTGTAGCTGGCCATCAGACAATCAGTTGTATTATTGTGCATTTTGGAGAGAAGGACATTTGAAGGGAGCAGTCTGAGCTCTTAAAGAAGGACTTTTCTGAGCTCTTTAACACATTTCAGAAATTCAACTTGGAAACATCCATCAGTGGACCACTTCCAGCTTGAGGCTCCTACATGTTCTCTTGTGTTTTATGTCTCAACACTGGACTCAGGAAGGCATATTTTGAGAATTCTAATCTCTTTTAGCTGTGAAAGAGCTCTAAATACTAAATGGCCTCAACCTAAATCAGACTGGTGTGTGAGTGCTAACAGATGACCTTCTTTTCTCTCTTCGTCATGGTAATGTGTCAAAATGCACCAATGCAAAGGCAGTTGAGGACCTGATGGACATACTGATGCCTGACTGTGAGCAACCTCTTGTCATATCACACGATGACCCATTGTAGGCTCACAGTGATTCATCACAGCCAAGAAAGGGTGAGCATCTCTACCTCCTAAACCCTGCCCCCAAGCTTGAACACCCTACTCATGCCCTCCATCTGACAAAGCACTTTGGCTCATCACAGCAACAGCAATATCCACATCCATCATCTCTTCAGTCAACAAAGCTGACAACTGCAAAGTCTGAAATCTCCAGGGCTGTCATAATACTCATGAATGTATGCAAAACAAGCTGGGGCCCATGGTGCCAGTGGCTTATAATATTCCTGTCCTGATTGGTAATAGAATGAAAAGAGCTCATTTAAGTCAGGCTGTATGTTAGCCTATTCCATGGGTGCTCAATCCTGGTCCTGGAGATCTACTACCCTGGAGAGCTCAGATCCAACACAACTAGCTCTAATATTAAGATGCTCCTGAAGGCCTTTAATACAGGATCAGGTGTGGCTGATTAGAGGTAGAACTAAGCTGTGCAGGGTGGTAGTCCAGGACCAGGATTGGGCACCTCTGACCTATTCTGACAGCTGCTGCTCTTCAGCTTAAATCTGATTTAAAACCCACAGTTATGAATCTAGCTCTTCTAAATACTGCCACAAACAAATCTTTTATAGTGAATGATCTTATTACTTCACTTGAGCTAGACTTCATGTTTCTCACTGAATTGTGGTTAGACAACAACAGTGCAGCTTACATACATACATACATCATCTAAACCGCTTATCCTTCTGGGTCACGGTGGGGTGCTGGAGCCTATCCCAGCTGTCATTGGGCGGAAGGCAGGACACAGAATGCAGAGCAAACAGAAAAGGCAGTGGAAGAGCGGATTGTTATAAAAGTATATTTCACTGCTAACAGCACTTGGAGACTTCATCTCACAACCAGACCTTTATCATTCGACTACTGCAATGGTCTCTTAACTGACCTTCCCAAGACCACATTCAAAATGCGGCTGCTAGAATATTAAACTAATGAACTAATGCTCCAATCCTCAAGTCACTGCACTGGCTACCAATTAACTACACAATTGAGTTTAAAGTGCTTCTAACTGTATATAAATCTCTGAATGGCCTTGGACCAAAATACAGTGTTGATCTGCTGGAAGTATACAAACCCAATAGGAGGCTCTTATCACTCTGGACCAGTCAGTTAGTAGTGCCCAGAGTCTGAACCAAACAGGGTGAATTTATTTCTTTTAATCCGTTTTTCTATTCTCCATTTTATTATCCTATATCTTTACTACTTTAATTTTGATTGTTTGATGGTTTGAGACTAAAAGTATACCAGCAAAACACTGCATTTCTTTGTTATGTATGTGCATGCATTTTGTGTGTATGTGTGTGTGTGTGAGTGTGTGTGAGTGTGTGTGTGTGTGTGTGTGTGTGTGTGAGTGTGTGTGTGTGTGTGTGTGTGTGTGTAGAGACAGTAAGTCAGTAACTCACTGTAGTTTCTCCAGTTTACACTGCGGATCCTTCAGTAGTGCAGAGAGCTCCTTCACTCCTGAGTCTCCTAGATTATTGTGGTTCAGGTACAGCTGTTGCAACTGTGATGAGGGGTTTGATTTCAAAGCTTCAACCAGAGCAGTACAGTCTTCACCTCTAATTCTGCAGCTGATCAGCCTGCAGAGAGAAGAAAAACTCCTCATACTTACATATTATACTCATATTATACAATATACATATTATAATCATATTATACAACACACATATTATACTCAGTGAAGTAACAGGAAAAACACATTAAACACCAAAACACACACACATAGCTGGTCCTGACTCCCACTACAGTCCTCTCTTCTTTAAAATAGTTTGCTCTAATAGGACAAGTAGTCCTAGTATCCTTTTATTGATTTTATCAGCTGCATCCAGCCCATTCAAACTGGCTCTCATAATTTTCTTTTACACATTTTAGAAATCAAATACTATATATACTATGGGTTGGCTGAATGGCTGGATGGTTAATTATTTACTGGGAGATGTGCATCCATATTGCCCAGTATGTCCAGCTAATCAACATTCTAATTTTGATATTTAATCAATAGTCAATGCCAAACTATTGCTTTTCATTTTGGATTAGTCAGAGTTTTAACTAAAGCTTGACAGAGAGTCTAGATTAGCATTGTCTTGAGTGAGCCATCATGCACAGATACTGTCTGGAATGGACTCCAGAGAGGCTGTTGCTGCAAAGAGCAAACTTCATTTCACGAATACGCATATGGACACATTTTTATGCTCGGTGTGCTTACGTTGTCTGAGCAGCAGTTTGTAAACACCATTATGCACTGCTGTTCTTGATAACATAAATCAGCGGTATTTCACTCTCACTTTTTTGTTATTTGCTGATGTCAAAAATGTCGAACACAAGTTTACTTCTTTGCTGTTCCTTCAATTCACTCTCACGTTTTTTTTTCTTTCTTATTTTGTGAGTGAGGAGTTCCACTTTATCCTCTCACTAAATTTATATTACAACAAGCAGCTTTGACATGAGGAGGAGGCAGCGCCCTTGCATAATTAGTCCTACACAATGTGAGTAGTGAGTGAATAAGACCAATAAGGCCAACACACACACAAGCATGCACGCACACACACACGTGCGCACACACAAGAACAAAATAGTTTTATGTAAGCAGAACTACAATCTGCTGCGATGGACTGGCGACCTGTCCAGGGTGTATCCTGCCTTCCGCCCAATGACAGCTGGGATAGGCTCCAGCACCCCACCGCGACCCAGAAGGATAAGCGGTTTAGATGATGTATGTATGTATGTATGTATGTATGTAGAACTACAACAGCACAACACTGTGTGTGTGTGTGTGTGTGTGTGTGTGTGTGTGTGTGTGTGTGCGTGTGTGTGTGTGGAGACAGTAAGTCAGTAACTCACCATAGTTTCTCCAGTTTACAGTCTGGATCCTTCAGTAGATCAGAGAGAAGCTTCAGTGCTGAATATCCTGGATTATTGAAGCTCAGATCCAGTACTTTCAGCTGTGATGAGGAGTTTGATATCAGAGCTTCAAACAGAGCAGCACAGCCTTCATCTGTAATACTGCAGTCATACAGACTGCAGAGAGAAGAAAAACTCCTTACACTTACAGCTCAACACACACACACCATACACAATAAAGTAACATATAAAACAAAGATTAAACATCATAACACACATATACACACTGTGCTGTATTAGCATAAAGCCCTACACTGTGGTATGAATGATCATCTGGCCAGCTAACTGTTAATGTACCATTCATATGAAGTTCATAAGAGATTATTATCCCTCATTGCTTTGTGAGATTCGTTCTCTGGCCAACAACAGTGTTAAATCCAGCTCCGCACACCCACATCACACACGCACACACACACACACACACACACACACACACACATACACACACACACAGAAAACAATAAACAAAACACACATGCAAACAAACAGAAAAAGGTGTTGTTGATAATCAATGCTGTTGTCCATATTAGGGATTTAATAATGTGAGATTTTGTTATTAATATTACAGTTTCTGAAAATATTGTGGTTTACCATTTACAGTTTTTCAGGTAAATTATTCTAAGATACTGCAGAAGTAAAACAGACACAAAACACTGACAGTTTCACAATTATTAACACATTGAAACTGGAACATAAAAACCTGCAGCTCATTTACCAAATCAATAAACCACAACAGCAGAAGCGCAAGCACAATTTCTGATTTGTACTGTTGAGAATTTACATTTGTATGCAATAGTCTTTGCACCATGGTCAAATTCCATGTTGTTGTTGATTTTCTGATTGTAAATAAGTTACACATCCTCTACAGAGACTCACTTCTGCACACTTTAATGCACAATTACTTTTTTTTACATTTGTGCAGCTGCTGAGTTTCACTGAACTGGAGCTGTGTGTGCTATAGCGTCATGTTTAGAGTTAAAACCAGAGAGATGAATAGAGCTGCAGATAAAATTACAGTATATAGTGTTCAGTGTTTTTAGCTTAGCTCACCGAAAAAGGCAGATGTTTGTCATTGTTCTCTCTATGTGGTTTCTGTTGGTTTTGTTCAACATAAACACCTGCTTACAGGGAGTAACAGGATGTAAATATTTAGTAGATACTAAATTCAAAATTATTTTGAATGGTGCGACTCATTTTAATTTATTAATGGTGTAATCTGAAATTAAACACCTTGGTTACAACTAGCCCACATTTAAACTTACGTACAGCTGGTGCAACATGCAGCTGAACATTAAAACGGAAACACTTAAGCTACATTATTCTACGTGACTTTACATTATTTAGTCAGCAAACATGATTCCATCATTATTAACAATTTTATCTGCAAAAAATATCAGCCTCAACTGAGTGTACAAACACATATTTGACTTTGGCCAATTTCATTCAGTCATGCTGTTGCTATCCAGTCTTTTTTATTTAATATGTCAAAATACACATAAAAGTACACTATATTGCCAAAAGTATTCGCCCATCTGCCTTTACATGCATATGAACTTGAGTGACATCCCTCAGTCAAGTTCTTCCACACCAAACTCGGTCATCCATGTCTTTATGGACCTTGTTTTGTGCACTGGTGTGCAGTCATGTTGGAACAGGAAGAGGCCATCCCCGAATTGTTCCCACAAAGTTGGGAGCATGAAATTGTCCAAAATCTCTTGGTGCTGAAGCATTAAGAGTTTCTTTCACTGGAGCTAAGGGGCCGAACCCAACTCCTGAAAAACAACCCCACACCATAATCCCCCCTCCACCAAACTTTACACTCGGCACAATGCAGTCAGACAAGTACCGTTCTCCTGGCAACCGCCAAACCCAGACTCGTCCATTGGATTTCAAGACGGAGAAGTGTGATTGGTCACTCCAGAGAACACGTCTCCACTGCTCTAGAGTCCAGTGGCGGCACTTTACACCACTGCATTCGACGCTTTGCATTGCTCTTGGTGATGTAAGGCTTGGATACAGCTGCTCGGCCATGGAAACCCATTCATGAAGCTCTCTACGCTGTTCTTGAGCTGATCTGAAGGCCACATGAAGTTTGGAGGTCTGTAGTGATTGACTCTGCAGAAAGTTGGCGACCTCTGCGCACTATGCGCCTCAGCATCCACTGACCCCGCTCTGTCATTTTACGTGGCCTACCATTTTGTGGCTGGGTTGCTGTCATTCCCAATCACTTCCACTTTGTTACCACTGACAGTTGACTGTGGAATATTTAGTAGTGAGGAAATTTCACGACTGGACTGTTGCACACGTGGCTATCACAGTACTACACTGGAATTCACTGAGCTCCTGAGAGCGACCCATTCTTTCAGAAATGTCTGTAGAAGCAGTCTGCAGGCCTAGGTGCTTGGTTTTATACACCTGTGGCCAAGGAAGTGATTGGAGCACCTAAATTCAATGATTTGGATGGGTGAGTGAATACTTTTGGCAATATAGTGTAGTTCAGAGTCTTTTCACATGTTTTCAGCAATTATTTTCTAATGTGTATAATGTGTTTAGAAAACAAATCTCTGAATTTACACAGACTTTAAGTTCACCTGGCAGTCCAGTGGCGGTTTGTTATAAGCTAACAAATCCATAACCAATCCATTTTCCACAGCATTATTATTGTCCATCCAAAACCGCGTACTAGCACACTGACAGCATGCAAAAAACAGTGCATATACCATTAGAAGTGCAGTCATTAGTTTAGTGATGAAATATAAAAGTTTGTGGTTTGGGATGCAGTGTTAGATCATTCGCTAAGGATCATTTATTGAGATAAATTAATAGATTTATTGAGGTCAGCTGATGTTGGCTTCATGTTTATCAGTTTCTTGTTTGAAATTTGTTCTATGTTTAAGGCACCTCAGTGTAACTGTAGAACCACTTGAGGTGGAATGGAAAATAAAAATGAGAAGCTGGTGAATAAGAAGTTGACTTTATATCTGTGTATGAGTTTATTATTTAAGAGCTTTTGCAGTTTTGGGAGCAACTTTTATTAGTCCACAAATCTAGCTAGTCTCCTCTTAATAGCGTTTTCTGGAGACAGTATCTTGTTTTCCTGGTCATTCTGGTCTATTTTGCTTTGTTTTCATCCACCTGCAGGGATGTTTCTGCAGTAATGGTGACAAGACAAGCTCTATCAGAGCATAGTCAGAGTTACAGCTCGCCTACCAACATTGTGTGCACAGTAATCACTCATCAGACTGTCTTTGGCAATAATATTAGATGTTTTAATTCCACTATGTATTGCACAGACAGTTTACATTTTAATGAGTATACATATTAACTTCTAATAGAACAGAGTAAAACATTCTGTATGTCTCAGTATGAGATGAAAAAAACTAGTTAGGGAGCCTCTGGATGCTCTCTGATTTATTAAAAGTGTATGAAGATATTTGGTTTCAGTTTGGTTGGTTTGTATGGTTTCAGTTATTTTTTTTCTTTCTTAACAAGTTTATATCAGTGTGTCTTTCTCCTGTCTCCTGGAAGTGTGAACAGTGTGGAGCCTTGCCCCCAGTCAATGAGGTGGTGTTACGAAATCTGCTCTTTCTCATCACCCAACCAGCACTCTCATAACTACAAAATAAACACTGCCATCATGCAAGTAATTGTCCCCTACCCTGCATCTATGAAGGCTTTGGGTGCTCATTTAAAACCAAACCTGCACTGAAGAAACATTTGACCAGAGACCATAGACAATCGGTTCAGGTCTGCATTGCAACCTCAAATCTGAACTGTGATCTGTGCAATTACTTTGAGACCTGCAGTTAATACACAGTATTTTGCACACCTAAACACTCATATCAGAAATAAGGAGACTGTACAATATCCCTTAAAGACTGCAGCTTTCAGTCCAATGTGTATAGTACTTTCCATGTCCATAAGAGTAAAAGCCATTGTCAGTGTACCATAGACAATTTTTGTCGGGACATTTCCCAGACTCAAATTCTCAAAGTTCAACTTTTCAGGCACATTTGGATCATGTGCACTTTTCTGCATCAAATTGTGATGTGCAGTATGACGAAGACCTGCATGATTTGCTTCAAAACTAACTAGTGTCCCTGTGGAAACATTTTCTCATGTGTCTAAGGTAACAACTTGAGAAACTTGAGTAAATGAATGCTGGAATATTTATTCAACTGCTAAAGAGTTCACATCAAGATTAACTGAAAGTATATTGATTAAGCACAATTGTACAGTAAGTAGTTTCATCATTAGTGCTAAAACAGAGATAGTCAGAAAAACAAATCCCCTAGTATCACTGTCAAAGAACAGTCCATTTGGTTCAAAAAACAGAAGAACCACCTTTTACTTGACAAATTTTAAGGTGATTGAGCCTGTTGAATATCCTTTAGATGCATCTTCCAAAAGAAAATTTGTTTATGTTTCTATTTTGAAACTTTTGTCTTAACTGTTAAATCATAATTATGTTCTTGAAAACAGATGATACAGAAGCTTTTGGACAAACGACAGTGGCAGCCTGTTGCAGCAGCTCCAGCTTTGAGTGTTTTCCTTATTTCCTTATTTATTTATTTTTTAAATATTTTTTACTTTGATTGTTTGCCAAGGGCTTTCACCATGAGACACCACACTTCTAGAGTTTGTACTGGTCCTTGCTCTACTTTTATCTCTGTTTATGTCTGCGTCTGGAGATCCCATGCGGAGCCCTATTGTTTACAATAGGGATCAGCTGTTAGCGCTACGCAACACAGTGGTGATGACTGATGAGAGACCCGATATCCACCCCGAGCTGAAGAGGAAGTGACAGGGGAGTTGTGCCAGAGTTATGTGGTGTGCTAGAAGGAGACGTTATAGACCTGTTCTTCCTTCAGTCATCATGGGAAATGTAAGATCTCTTCCCAATAAGATGGACGAGCTGACGCCACTGATCCGACATCAGAGGGAGTACCACAAGTGTAGTGTCATGCTGTTTACAGAGTCGTGGCTGTATTGTGAATGATAGTATTGTGTACTGGCAGTATTTGTGAATGATAGATGGTGTAACTCTGGACACATCACCATTAAGGAGCAAATCTGCTGTAACGACATTGAACTGTTAGCCGTTAGCATGAGGCCAATGTACGTACCTACGGAATTCTCTCATGTTATCACGATAGCTACGTACGTTCCCCCCTTCTGCTAATGCTGAGGCTGCCTGTGACACCCTGCACACAGCTGTGAGCAGCCTGCAGACACAGCACCCACAGGCACTTATACTCATCTCTGGAGACTTTAACCATGTCTCTCCATCCTCCACTCTGACGAACTTCACACAGTATGTAACGTCACACCAGAGACAATAAAATACTGGATCTGTTTTATGATAACACCAAGGAGGCATATAACTCATCTCCCCTCCCTTCCCTTGGAAGATCATAACCTGGTCCAAACCACTTGTACACAGGGAGCCAGCAATCACCTACACAGTGAAGAAATGGTCTGGGGAGACTGAAGAGGTTTTGCAGGACTGTTTTGAAACAACTGTGTGGGAGGAACTGTGTGACCCTTATGGGAAGGACATCGACAGTCTCACACACTGCATAACTGACTACATAAACTTTTGTGTGGAAAACAGTGTACCCACAAAGACGTGTTTTCCCAACAACAAGCCATGGATTAACCCTGATATAAAGGCTCTCCTGAAGCAGAAAAAGAAGGCCTTCAGATCAGGTGACAAGGAAGAACTGAGAGCTGTACAGAGGAAACTGAGAAGCAAAATCAGGGAGGGAAAGGCCAACTACAGGAGGAACAGCTGCAGAATAACAACATCAGTGGGGTCTAGAAAAGTCTAAAAACAATCTCTGGTCACAAGAAACCCGACCCCCAGGCTGTAGGGGTCAAAAAATGGGTGAACAATCTCAATCTGTTTTTCAATAGATTTGATCATTCACCTGCCCCACAGAGTTGCCCCTACTGCAACCCCCCTCTTTTGGTCTCTCAGGGCACTGCCCTGCCCCCTCTCCCTCAATTACCCCGCTATTCACAACTCTCATTTCACAGCCACCCACCACTGATCTCTTGCTGTCAGCTCAACCCCCCTACCTGCACACTCCAGCACCTAGCCCCCCTGCACCAACCTGTGCCTTACAACAGCCCAGGTGAGCTCAGAAAGATCAAAGTGAGGAAAGCTGTGGGTCCGGATGGCATCAGTGCCAGGCTCCATAAGTCCTGCGCAGATCAGCTGTGTGGGATAGTTGAACACATGTTAAACATGAGCCTGAAGTTCGGGAAGGTTCCACAACCATGGAAAACATCTCGTGTGGCACCGGTGCCGAAGACGCAGCAACCAAAGGATCTCAGTAGCTATAGGCCAGTGGCAATGACGTTACATCTGATGAAGACACTAGAGAGGCTGGTCCTTGTATACCTCTGCCCTCTGGTTAGCTCATCTATGGACCCACTCCAGTTTGCCTATCAACCTGGCATTGGAGTGGATGATGCAGTCATCTACCTCCTACACAGAGCTCTTTCTCACCTGGAGAAGCCTGGGAGCACTGTAAGAATCATGTTCTTTGATTTCTCCAGGGCTTTTAACACCATACAGCCTAGGCTCCTGAGGGACAAGCTGGAGAACACAGGGGTGGCTCACCACCTATCAAACTGGATTCTGGACTATCTCACCAACAGTCCACAGTATGTGAGGGCACGGGACTGTGTGTCTGACATGGTGTTCAGCAGCACAGGGGCCCCGCAGGATACAGTCCTGGCACCGTTCCTCTTCACCCGGTACACAGCACACTTCATGTACAGCTCACCAAACTGCCATCTACAGAAGTTCTCTGATGACTCAGCAATCATCGGACTCATTACAGATGAGGACGACTGAGAGTACAGAGAACTGACCCAGGACTTTGTGGACTGGTGTCTCCCTCCACCAGTTAACATCCAGGGAAGGGACATTGAGAAGGTGGACTCTTATAAGTACCTGGGTTTTCATCTTAAAAATAGACTGGACTGCTCAGAAAACACAAGTGCACTTTATAGGAAAGGCTAGAGCAGACTCTACCTGCTCAGAAGACTCTGGTCATTTGGAGTGCAGTTACACTGTTGTGGCATCAGCCATCTTCTTTGGAATGGTCTGCTGGGGCAGCAGCATCTCAGCTGTGGAAAGGAAGAGACTTGACAGACTCATTAAGAGGGCCAGCTCTGTCCTGGGTAGCCCCATAGACCCAGTGCAGATGGTGAGAGACAGGAGGATGTTAGCCAGACTAGCATCCATGCTGGAGAGCAGCTCCCACCCCATGCATGAGACTCTAGCAGCATTGGGTAGCTCCTTCAGTGACTGGCTGCTTCACCCCAAGTGTGTGAAGGAGTGCTTTCGCAGGTCCTTCCTTCCTGCTGTACAACCAGCACTGCTCCCAGTAGAACCCCCTCCACCCCCCACTAGACCTCACACACCTACAGAACATACGGTGATTTTATCACCTTTTCCTGTGCGCAATATAATCAACACTCCATGTGAAATATATTTTTAAAAATATCTCTATAGTGTAAATATTCTTGAGCTTTCTATTTAAATTATTTATATTGTTAACTCCTCACCATCCCATGTGTAATATAAAACAGTACCTCATGTGCATTACTCCATGTGAATTTCAGGCAAAATATCATTACAAGGTAAATATTTTAGCTTTTTATTTATTTATAATTCTTTATTTTCTTATTTTATGTGAAGGATAGAGTTTATATTTTTTATCTTATTTTTATGTTTAGTTTTAATATATATTGTCTATATAGTAACAAGTAACAAACTGTAAAAAACCTTAAGTACTTAACAAAGTTAATTACTTGCTTGTTAATTTTCTTCTTGTGACTTCTCTTTTTTCTTGAGCATGCTGCTGTCTCTTTGCTGCTGTAACACTGAGAATTTCCCTGTTGTGGGACTAATAAAGGATTATCTTATCTTATCTTATCTTATCATATCTTAAATTAGCCCATATAGTGTTCCAATTCAAGGACAGACCAGTACTGGAAAGCTCTCGTTCCCACAGTTGTTGCTGCTGCCAACTGCTTTAAATGATGGTCTAGCAACATTTGTAAATAAACGATACTCTGCCCTGTAGATTGTCCAGAGGTCTTATTCAGTCTAGCAAGGGGTGAGAGCTGAGAGTGCTGCCCCAGGGAACTCCATAGGCTCGATGTGCAGAACGAAGTTGTAAATAAACAAAGTATGAAAAAGCTGGAAAATTAAAAAGCAGCTGAAGCTCCTGAAATGACAGCAAACCAAAACGTGGCAAATTTTATTAGACCTGAAAGACATTGCTGAACTCCTGGCTAGTGGGCATCTTTCAAGTGAGACCTTGTGCTACACAGTCCAAAATCTAATATCATAGATGTTCTTTAAAAGACATTTTTCAGATTTCCATTTGCTGCCCAAGCATCATTTCTTAGAACGCAGTCCTTAACTTATATGGACTAGTTACACAGTTACACAGTTGTTTTTGAAAGAGTAGTGTTAAGAATTGTTAAAAATGTTAAGAATTGTTAAAAATGTTAAGAATTTCAAAAATGTCTTGCTCACTCTTGCGCACAAAATTTATTAGCTTACTATCTAGACCTGCCAAGTCAGACCTGACCTGGAGGTAGGGCATGTTGCTGTTGTTTCACCTGAGACACTAGAGCACTCCATGAAGAAGGCTATAGAGCTCAAATATACCAACAATACCGCTGTATTTCTCGCAACCCATGCATGTCTCCATGGCACCAAGTATTTAGAAGGATTTTTTGTCTGTTGGACACAGCAGTAGCCTACCTGACTTTGGCAAGTTAGTGAAAAGTTATGAACTGATGAAAAAACATATCTTAGATCAAAACATTTTGGAACCACATAAGCTACACGAATATCATCTGCTGTACCCATACATTCATGCAGACAAAGTAATGATACCACGAAAAACCTTTCTGCTTCATTCAGGTATAGTTGTTGGGCTAAAAATATTTTCAAAATCAATTTTTCATTCATTTATTTGCAAAATATACATGCCTGTTGTGCCCACGTTTTGAAAGAACTATGTTTTTTAAAGGCCTCTTTATTTAGCCTATTTCTATTTTTATTTGTAATGAATTGCTTATCTACAATGTATTATACATTCAAATGAGTTGCTTTCTACATTTCTAAGACATTTTTTTGTTTTGGTCTTCTCTGAAGTATTTTATTAATAGCAACTTTTTTTGTAACTTGTCATTTTGCAACAGGAGATTAGTCAAATTAAGCCTGATTCTGTTCCTGAGTCAGTTGATGACCTCAAACTGATGCTGAAAAGCAAACTGCAGCTGAAAGACTTTTTTGATCTTCAGTATCAAGATGAAGTCTTCCATGATTTTTTGCAACCTTACATGTGTAGCTGACCTATCTATCTACACATATGGTTTCAGACTGAAGTTTGAGCACTTCAAGCTTATCTCCATCAACATTGTCTTCAGCAAACAACCATTCACAGTCATCTTCAGGTCATTCACAGCTATGGCCAGCTTGCTTTACCATTCCCAGCTTCTCATCACATGTTGAACCAAGGCTTTGACCATTTCTAGACATGAAGTCTGAAATTCTAGACAAATGTTTTCATACAACCCCACCACGACCCAGAAGGGTAAGCGGTTTAGATGATGTGTGTGTGTGTGTTTTCATACAAAGCCTATCTGGAAATATGGAATTTGAAAGTGTAGCCATTGCTCTCATTGAAAAACACCCTTGTCTAAAAGAACCAGGCTTCAAATCTGGGTGGAATGGATGGAAACTAAGTTTAAAGTTTAGGATGGGGGCTATAAACAAAGCTAAGAGATGCAGGCTGTCAAGAACTGAAAGTGAATTCAGAGAAGAGAGGGCCTGTGAAGGCCAGGGGAAAGCAAAACAAAGTAAAAAAAGGCTAGAAAGTCTGAAACAAACCTTCTTCCAGATCTCCTACAGAAAAAAATTGGAAAAGTCTGGAAGAGGAATCAGAGCAAATCATTCAAGAAATGAAGAAAAGGAATCCTGCCTTGGCTTTTGTAGATGCAAGAATGAGCAGCATGTATTCATATGTACAAGACAAGATATTGTTGAGTCAGAAATGATGGTCAGACGGCCGGCGCTTTTTTACTTAGAGATTCTTAATTAATTAAAGTATTAATTAAATGGAGCTAATTATGCTCCCTCTGCAAATAAACTTGCTGTTAGGAAGTGATTTTTAAGTACTCAAGACATGCATGATATATTTAGAAGAACATGTTGTGAGGAAATTTATCATGATAATGATATGCTATGCTAAACTACTGTAAACTCTAAACCATATTTTGAAAGGAAAATACTACAAAGACGACATATCTAATGTTGAAACTGAGAATTTTTATTATTTTTTGAAAAATATATTCCCATTTTGAATTTGATGCCAACAACATGTTCCAAAAAAGTTGGGACAGGGGCCTGTTTACCACTGTGTTTTATCACCTCTTCTTTCAACAACACTCTTTTAACAACACGCGTTTTGAACTGAGGAGACACTGCTGTAGTTTTGAGAGTGAAATGCTTTCCTGTTCTTTCAGCTGCTCAAAAGTTCGGGGGCTCCTTTGTTGTATATTTAATTTCATAATGTGCCAAATGTAATCAGTGGTGACAGGTCTGGACAGCAGGCAGGCCAGTTTAGCACCCAGACTCTTTTAATGCAGAGCAATGCTGTTGTAATACATGGAGAATGTGGTTTGACATTGTCTTGCTGAAATAATCAAGGCCTTCCTTGAGAAAGACGCTGTCTGGATGGCAGTATATGTTGCTAAAACATGCATATATCATTCAGCATTAATGGTGACTTCACAGATGTGCACGTCACCCATGCCATGTGCACTCATACCCCCCATACCATCATGAATACTGACTTTTGAACTGTGCACTGATAACATGCTGAATGGTCTTCAGCCCAAAGGACACAGTGTCCATGATTTCTAAAAAGCATTTCAAATTTTGATTCATTAGACCACAAGACATTTTCCACTTCATCTCAGTCCATTTTAAATGAGACTGGGCCCAGAGAAGGTGGCAGCTGTTGGTCTGGGTCCTGTTTATATTTGGTTTCTTCTTTGTGTTTAGAGTTTTAACTTGTGGGTGCAGCAATGAACTTTTTTCACATACAGTGGTTTTCAGAAGTGTTCCTGAGCCCATGCTGTGATTTCCACTACAGAATCATGTCTGTTTTTAATGCAGTGCTGCCTGAGGGCCCAAAGATCACAGCCAGCAAACACTAGTTTTTGGTCTTGTCCCTTACATACAGAGATTTCTCCAGATTCTCTGAATATTTTGATGATGTTATGTGCCATAGATGATGAAAAGCAAAAGTTCTTTCCTCTTATATATTGAGAAACGTTATTCTTGAATTGTTGGACTATTTGATGGTGCAGTCTTTCACAAAGTTGTGAACCCCTCCTCATCTATATTTCTGAAAGATCTCAGCTTCTCTGGGATGCTTTTTTATACCCAATCATGTTACTGTCCTGTTGCCAGCCAACCACCAGGTGTGTTTTTTAGCATTACACAACTTTACCAGCCTTGTGTTACCCCATCCCAACTTTTTTGGAACATGTTGCTGGCATCAAATTTAAAATGGGCATGTATTTTTCAAAAAACAAAATTTCTCAGTTTCAACATTTGATGTGTTGTCTTTGTACTATTTTAAATTAAATATAGGGTTTAAATGATTTGCAAATAATTGCATTTTGTTTGTATTTACATTTTGCACAGTGTCCCAACCGTTTTGGCAATGGGGTTGTATTATGCTATATTAAGCAATATAACAAATTAATCTACTTGCATGTTGTGTTCTCATCTTTCAAGTAGATCAGCATCTACTTGAAAATAAGTAAATCTTTGATCTTGCCACAGAAGAGACTCGGAAGACCAGGGTACACCTGCTTACAGCCTCATCTCACCCCGGTCTAAAGACCAGTTTTTGGAACCAAGCTTTATACTCTAAATTTCCACACCCCTGAGAGAGAGTGGATAATCTCAGAGCCATGCATCCTGTCTTCTTAGGGACTCAAATCCTATTGTAAATACATTAGTGTCATAAAAAGGCCACAGTTGATGTTGTAACTGAGTGTTCTGTTCTTGTCCTTAGGAAGTGTCATAAAAGAAAATTCGCTGTAACTGTTCAAACCACAAGAACAGAACTGTTTGGCATTCACATGCTTACCAATGAATAACTACTTAAAACAAAGGAAAAAGAACAGATAACTAAGAAAGAAACCAATTCCCAACAATTCTCCTCTTGAATGCATCTGAAGCGTTCACTATTATAAATGTGATAAGTTTAATAAATTTGACTGAAGTTTGCTTAATGGCATGACTGATCTGTCAGGGAATGGATCTTCACACTTCAGTCCAAATAATCACAATTAAAAATCACTGCATCAGATGGAATTGCTTGCCCTTGAATATACATAGTGTATAACACAGTTTCTGCATCCATACGTACATGCATTTGCTTTACGCTTTAGGAGGCAAAGATACAGCAACAGCATATTATGATGTAGACAGAAATCATGACATAATATCATGGAGCTGAACAAGTATTTTACCAACTTAAGTCATCTAACTTTTGCCATTGTCTGTAATCCAAACCAGCCTTGTTTTGCCATGTATGGCAAGTACATACATGTCCACACACATGCAGAATACTGTAAGTGTAACCAAACCACGAGTAGGGAACTCTTCAGCATGCACATGCCTACTAATGAATAACAACAAAATAAAGGAAAAAAGAACAGATAACTAAGAAATAAAATTCACAAGGCCTGTGTCAATGGACCTTAGTAAGTCCTTTTATGGGGGTCTTGATGTCCTTCTCTTGAAGCTTCTTCAGTTGTACTGGTTAGAGCCAATACATCAAGTTAAGTGGTTAAGAGTTAAATTATTATTATTATTATTTTTTACAAATATCCTTGAGACTGGGCAGGTTGTAGTTAGGTTGGCATGGAACCATGGGGGGACCATGTGGGTGCACTGCCATATAGGCAGTGGGAGATGGCAGGGAGGCCCTTGGCAGCATACACCCTTGTGGTGGAAACTGGCCCTTGGTACGTAGAATGTAACCTCGCTGGTTGGGGAAGGAGCCAGAGCTTGTGCGATAGGTTGAGAGGTACCAACTAGATATAGTTGGGCTCACTTCCAACCACAGTGTCGGCTCTGGAACCAAACTCCTTGATAGGAGTTCGTCCCTCTCCTACTCAGAAGTTGCACAGGGTGAGAGGCCCTGGGCAGGTGTGAGGATGCCCACGAGGCCCCAAGCGAATAGTGAGGGTGTGCTGGGAACATTTGTCAGAGGCCACTGTTTGGAATTTATTTTAATTAATTTTTAAGAAAGGGGACCAGAGGGTGTGTGCCAACTACTGGGGTATCACACTGCTCAGCCTCCCTGGGAAAGTTTATGCCAAGGTGCTACAAAGGAGACTCCAACCAATAGTTGAACCTCAGATTGAGGAGGAAAACTCCTGGACTTCTGGGAGATCCTCCAGGAGTATGGGGTGCTGGGACTACTACTCCGGGCCATTCAATTTCTGTAGACCCGGATTGAGAGTTGTGTTTATATACTTGACATTAAGTCAAGCTTGTTCAGTGTTAGCATTGGACTCTCCCAAGGTTGTGCCTTGTCTCCACTCCTGTTCGTGATATTCATGGACAGGGTATCAAGGCGTAGCTGAGGTCAGGAGAGGATTATGCGTGGAGGCCAAAAGGTGGTGTCTCTGCTATTTGCAGATGATGTTATCTTTTTGGCCAGATTTCATGGATGCCTCAAGTGCTAACTGGAGCAGTTTGCAGCTCAGTGTGAAGCGGTTGGTATGCGGATCAGCACCTACAAATTTGAATTCATGGTCCTAGCACGGAAAAGGATGGAATGTCCACTCCAGGTAAGGTGAAAGGACCTGCACCAGGTGGAGGAGTTTAAGTATCTCTGGATCTTGATAATGAGTGACAGGAAGAGGGATAATGAGATTGGCCACAGACTGGGGCAGGTGGCAACAGTAATGCGGTCACTGTAGCAGACTGTAGTGGTGAAGAGGGAGCTGAGCCATAAGGCAAAGCTCTCTGTTTACTGGTCAGTCTACATCCTGATCCTCACCTATGGTCATGAGCTGTGGGTAACCACCAAAAGAATGAGATAGCGAATACATGCGGTGCAAATAAGCTTTCTTCTCAGGGTGGTGGGCTACAATCTACTTGATAGGGTGAGGAGCTTGGTCATCCAGGAGGAGCTTGGAGTAGAGCCGCTACTCCTCCGCGTTGAGAGGAGCCAGTTGAGGTGGTTCGGGCATCTGATCAGGATTCCCCCTGGACGCCTCCTGATGGGGGTTTACCAGGCACAGCCTATTGGGACAAGACCCCTGGGTCATCATAGGACCTGCTGGAGGGATTATATCTCCAAGTTGCCCTAGGAGTGGCTTGGGGTCCCCTGGAATGAGCTGGAGGAAGTTGTGGGGGACAGGGTCATCTGGGATTCTCTGCTCTCCCAACTGCTACTGTGACCCTATCTGAACTAAGTGGTTAATGATGATGAAGATGAAGGAGACAGTTTTGGCACAATTTGGATGTTGGTGGGGGCTGAGTGACAACACTCATTTTTAACTTTGTAACTTGAGAATTTAAATAGCACTAACGTTTCTTCTAAAATCACAAACCATCACAAATGTAGCACAAACAAATGAGACCATTTTTTGTGCAATTTAGACTTTGATGGGGGCTGAGTGATAAAATGTAATGTTTAATTTCTCAGACAGTGATTCCTACAGCACAAACCAGCACAAATGTAGCACAAACAAATAGTAGCATTTTTATTCCATTTCTGATCACATGGGACAGACAGCTTTATTGAGGTTTGGTATCATCATGTTGAAATAAGCATGGACGTCCCTGAAAAAGACAATATCTGAAAGGCAGCATATGTTGCTTCAAAATGTGTTCTGAGTTAGTGGTGCTTCCACAGATGTGCAGGTTGTCCACTGATAAGCCCCCCATAACAAGACAGATGCTGGAGTTTTAACTTTATGCTGGTAATAATCTGCATGGTGCTTTTGTTCTTTGGCCTACAGAACACAACATCCATTATTTTCTTTAGTGGATTTGATTTTCACTGATAAACTGAACAGAACACATGACGCAAAGTTGACCTTTTTGACCTTGGGGGAAGGAGGAACCCTCCCCACTCACCAACGTCACCTAAGTAAGAACCCTGAATTCCAAAACACTGACATTAATGGCCCATGAAGCCATCACTTAAGGTTCTTCTCACACTCTTGGAAGCCTGGCAGAAGTCTTCTTCAGAAGTCATAAACTCCTGCATCCTGTTAGGACCAGATCCTCAAATTAAAGAAATCTTTTTTCCTAACCTCAACATCAACTCTTACTGTTAACCAGTGATCAAATTTCTTCCTCAGCATATGGGACAACCCAGGAAGTATATCTCTATGATTTTTAACCTCAAGTCTTTTAACCACAAGTCTCCCATATGCCTACTGTGCCTCTGAAATAATAAGTGCTGTATTTCTGTATGTTAGAATTGTGAAAAAAGAAGAGAGTAATGTCTAGTTAAAAGTTCACATGCAACCCAAGTGCTTTTTTCTTTTCCTCTTTCATTCCTCTTTCATTTCATGATTCTTAAGCTGTACTGCATTGTAAGTAAGCAGTGCTATTATTCAGTTGGCCAGTGAGATTTATAAAACTTTACTATAGCAATGATTAAATGGAATCTCATAATGTTAATAAGTTCATGGTACAAGTGTGAAATAAGTGGCAATTATGCACTACATTCCAAAAACAATCTTAAAGAGGGACTAGTCGGACTACAACACACATGTCCACTGTGCATCAGTTCATTTCAGATGAGCTTTAGTCCAGAGAAGTCAGCAGCATTTTGTTGTGTTCCACTGTGCATAGTACTGTCTTAACTTGCATAAGTGGATGCAGTGACAGATGGTCTTTGTTTGACAACATTAAATATTTTACCTTAATACTGCAGGATTTGCAAGGATTTGCATTTTTTTTACTCACTGTCCCAACCTTTTTGGAATTGGGTTTGTACATTCATAAGTGAAACTGGCCTGTAAGAGCTGCAGTGAAGTAGATCCTTGACTGGCTTCAAAACTTTTTATAAAACTTGACTATGTAGCAATCCATTTTGAAGATTTTGCCACCTTGCATTGCTGTTTGGCATCAACAATCTCCTTCAGTTTCAAGAGTTCTAATTCTCTTATTCTCAGGAGCAACCATAGGCTTAATACAGGACAAGAAAAGATCTATCTAGATTAATGCTTAAATCACTGAAAATCAGGAAAAAGCCTGTTAATGAAACCAGTCTGATTCCAGTTAAAGACAATTGGAATATGGAAGAGATACCTGATAACCTGGCATTATGAAAAAAATAATCCAGATCTGAGCAACAGTAAATCATACACTCTAAATCTAAATGTTTAGGTTTCAACATTTTTCTGCAATACTTTTTAGAGAGTTGCTATTTTACGGTTTACAGACAGTTTAACATCAAATAAACACTACTGTAGATGTTAAAGAAGAGAACATTGTATATTGTAAGAAGAGAACACAGGTATTTACATTTTAAACACTGCTGTTAAACATATTTCATAAAAAAAAATCTAGGTTGACTAATAAATATTTTTAAGATATATGCCTACTAAACTAGCTGACAGCACATATGTTTTGTACTTTGAGAGGAAAACCCTTGTAAGTGCATATACAATGATCTTTGATCTTGTTGTGGGTGCTGCCCTCATTAGAGCAGGTTGATCAGGTCAGCAGATATCTAACAACAAATAATCAATGCCAAATGAGAGCAGAACATCAGCTTTCAAACTGGATAATCTTAAGATTAGGAGATTCTCAAGGGAGATTCTTTAAGATTCTCAGCACTGCAGTAACACTGATGTGGTGGTGGTGTGTTAGTGTGTGTTGCGCTGGTCTGAGTGGATCAGACACAGCAGTGCTGCTGGAGTTTTTAAACACTGTGTCCACTCACTGTCCACTCTATTAGACACTCCTACCTTGTCAGTCCACCTTTTAGATGTAAAGTCAGAGACGATAGCTCATCTGCTGCTGCACAGTTTGTGTTGGTCATCCTCTAGTCCTTCATCAGTGGTCACAGGACGCTGCCCACAGGACGCTGTTGGCTGGATGTTTTTGGTTGGTGGACTATTCTTAGTCCTGCAGTGACACTGAGGTGTTTAAAAACTCCAGCAGCACTGCTGTGTCTGATCCACTCAGACCAGCACAACACACACTAACACACCACCACCACGTCAGTGTTACTGCAGTGCTGAGAATGATCCACCACCCAAATAGTACCTGCTCTGTGAGGGTCCATGGGGGTCCTGACCACTGAAGAACAGGGTAAAAGGGGGCTAACAAAGTATCAGAGAAACAGATGGACTACAGTCTGTAACTGTAGAACTACAAAGTGCGCCTATACAGTAAGTGGAGCTGATAAAATGGACAGTGAGCATAGAATCAAAGAGGTCGTCATAATGTTATGCCTGATTGGTGTATTTCCAAATATAATCACATGGTTTTCAGGTTTTAAACACAACAGTGTTAAAGATGAGAACTTTTTTAAAATAATCACAGCATTTAGATTTTTATTTTAGTAACTGGTACGTATTTGCTTTCCTTAAGTATGTTCATACAGGGAAACAGCTCAACTAAACACTGTGATGTGTTGAAAAAGTGGTGCACAAAAGTATTTAAACCTAAATTTCAGGTTTTACAGTGTAGCTGCGTATGCATGAACCATGCTGTTCCTGTTGCCTTAGTACAATACTGTTTCCAAAAATGTTGGGAAGCAATGATGTGCACATTACTTAAACCCTATATTTAACTGAGAATCGTACAAATACAGCATTTGAAATGTTGAAACTGAGAAATGTTATTGTTTTTTAATTATATGCCCATTTTGAATTTGATGCCAGCAACACATTTCAAAAAAGTTGCGATGGGGCAACAAAAGACTAGTTAAAAAAAACACCTGGTGGAATGGGATTGTAATTAAATTTGAGAAAGACAAACCTGCTCTACACACCAATTTCTACATCTACATATAGTTTTAGATTGTGTGCGTGTGGCAGAAAGAAGTTTTAGAATGTGTGAGAATGAGATAAAGTAATAGAGTATATGAGCCATCAGACAGATTTATCTATACATTATCTTTCATCTGTGTTAGTGCTCAGAAAATGTTTCCTACTGACCCCATTTTGTTTATGGAAACAAATAGAGCATATGTGAGTGAGATATAGAGATATTTTAGAAGGTTGTTGTTTTTGTCTTGTTCAAAATCTCTTTTTTAGAATCCGTATTGTGTGTGTGTGTGTGTGTGTGTGTGTGTGTGAGAGAGAGAGAGAGAGAGAGAGAGAGAGAGAGATGTGTAGTGAGGTAGTGATCTTACTTCAGTTTCTCCAGTTTACAGTGTGGACTCTTCAGTCCATCACAGAGCTTCTTCACTCCTGAATCCAGTAGTTCATTCTTACTCAGGTCCAGTTCTCCCAGTGCTGAATTGTCTGAGCTGAGAACTGAGGCCAGAACTGCACAGCTATTCTCTGTGAGATCACAACCACTCAACCTGGAAGAGAATTGATGATATATCAGAACATTGCCATCACACACACACACACATTATATAAACTAAAAACAGTCTATATGTTTTCTTAAAACACACACCACAACAGGAAAAATTATCAAATACTTCACACATCAAACTACAAAACACTGCACACACTACGCAAAGGAGAGATAATTCTCAGGCCAGAAATGGAACTGCTCTCCTCATATAGCCACATAACACACAAGATCATGGAATACAATGAACTTTACAAAAGTCTCCCTGGTGTCATTTGACTCGTTAGAGTTATAAGGTTTCAGGTGTGAATGGGGAGCATGACTGTTAAATTTGGTGTTTTGGGTACAATTCGCTCATACTGGCCACTGGATATTCAAGGTACCTCATGGCAAAGAACTCTCTGAGGATGTGAGAAATAGAATTGTCTAAAGATGGCCTAGGCTATAAGAAGATTGCTAAGAAGATTGCTAACACTCTGAAACTGAGCTATAGCATGGTGGCCAAGGTCATACAGCGGTTTTCCAGAACAGGTTCCACTCGGAACAGGCCTCGCCAGGGTCAACCAAAGAAGTTGAGTCCACATGTTAAGCGTCATATCCAGAGGTTGGCTTCAATAAATAGACACATGAGTGCTACCAGCATTGCTGCAGAGGTTGAAGAAGAGGGAGGTCAGCCTGTCAGTGCTCAGACCATACGCCGCACAATGCATCAACTCGGTCTGCATGGCCGTCGTCCCAGAAGGAAGCCTTTTCTGAAGCTGATGCACAAGAAAGCCCACAAACAGTTTACTGAAGACAAGCAGTCCAAGAACATGAATTACTGGAACCATGTCCTGGGGTCTGATGAGACCAAGATAAACTTGTTTGGCTCAGGTGATATCCAGCATTTGTTGTGGCGCCCTGGTGAGGAGTACCAAGACAACTGTCTCTTGCCTACAGTCAAGCATGGTGGTGGTAGCATCATGGTCTGGGGCTGCATGAGTGCTGCTGGCACTGGGGAGCTGCGGTTCATTGAGCAGTGTCTCCTCAGTTCCCAAACACTTACAGAGTGCTATTAAAAGAAGAGGTGATGAAACACAGGGGTAAACAGGCCCCTGTCCCAACTTTTTTGGAACATGTTGTTGGCATCAAATTCAAATGGGCATATATTTATCAAAAAACAATAAATATTCTCAGTTTCAACATTTGATATGTTGTCTATGTAGTATTTTCCTTTAAAAATATGGTTTAGATGATTTGCATATGATTGCATTATATTTTTATTTATCTTCTGCACAGCATCCCAACTTTTTTGGAAGTGGGGTTGTATCCTGAGTGTCTGTAAACCTGTTTGATCAGTTGGTTCATGAGTGTGGTAATATGAAAGGCAGTGCCTTGAAATTGCAGAGGTGACATCATGTTAAAATTTTTGTGTTTCACTGGTCTGCAAAACACAGTGTGTAGAGTTTTGCTAAAAGTATGAGGCTTATTGTTGTGCAGATCTGGGCTGAGGTTTTGCTCTTTCGGTGTCAGGTTTCCCTAACCGAGTATTATTTGTAAATTTATCGTGTAAGTCATCATAAAACACTGTAAACCCCACCGCCCACTATTTTAATATCTGGAGTGCAATCAGTAACACAAGCAAAGCAAGCTAGCAAGTGAAACACTATTGTTAACTTACACTTATTCTTCAGAATGTTTCAGAAACAGATGTGTGCTCCATGCACAAAAATCTATTCAATGAATCATTAGTTCAAAATGGAAAAAAAAAATTTGGATTGTTTACCAGCAGGAAGGTGGTAAAAGTTTAGTTTACCAAGCCTGGCCAGCTGTTTACAACTTGACATTTAAAACACAAAAAATTATGGTGTTGGTTAAATGTCCATTACTGTCCATAATGGAGGAGCAAGTTTATTGTTTAAAGGCAAAGAGGATTTCAGCTGCACATACAGGTCACAGCACAGAAATGGACCAGAACATAGCTTCAGGTGATTTCAGTCAGACTTATTCCATCAGCAGCTTGTTGGAACAGCTGTGGATGAGGTTTATGATGCTTCTCAGTGGTGAGTACATGTAGATAAGCATTTCTAATGTTTTTTTTTTTTTTGCATGCATTTTGGTGGGCATGACAGCACATTGTTTAGCTCAAATACAAATTTGAGAGCTCATCTTTTCTCACACAGTTCTTTCTAGATCACTTTTACTTTGGCTGTATCACTACAACTGTGAATGAGTCCACAAACAGCTTCTGGCAACCCATCATCAGCTTTAACTACTCACCCAGTGATAAATTCTAAAGATGATGCATTGTCTAGTTTAATGGAACATCTTTTCCGTTATAAGAGGTCATGTTTATTTTCACTTCAGTAATGTGTTCTCTGCACTTGCGACTCAAATTTTCTTGCTTATTTTATCTTTTTGGGAGACTTTTCATTGATGCTAACTCATGTTACAATCATAGGGCTAAAGACAGACTTGTTGTCTGTTGGACAATGCACACCAGCACCCCCTATTTGAAGCTCGAAAGGGCTCAGGGCTCTGCAGCAAGGTCCTCATTTGCTAACCTGCAGAACCTCTTTTTAATGTCCATATTCATTTCCTGATTCCCTGCAGGTGCAGCAGAGTAGATGCACTCTGCATATGATTTGGGGTGTTTGGGCAGCAGCTGCTCCTTTTGGCATCCATACTTTTTTCATTTTTTTTTTTTTATACAGTCTCAGTACAGTGTTTTATTTGTATTCAGCGTGTGTGCATATCTGCTCTATGTGTGATTGTGACTGAATAATTTACTTTTATAGTATTTTTGAACAGTTTTTCAGTGAAGAGTTTTTGAGAGGTTTTGAGAATAGCGTGTTTGGTAAAGAACTTGATGTTTGTTTTAGAAAATGTGTAATAAGATTGTGTCTGTGTGTACAGTAAGACTTGAGGTTCTTCAACCATACAGGCAAATGCAAGGTGGACTAGGATCATTTAATTTTCACAATGCATGAAACAAAACACAATCGACCTACAAATTAATTCAGTACAGTTAATTTTGAGGATGTTTAGAGGAGTCTGACGTGTTCAAATGCACACAGAAAACCATCACTATGTGATCTGAGTTCAGATGAACCACTGAAACAGTCCAATTGTAAAAACAGCCTTAATGACATTTCAGACAGTAAAATTACAAAAAGGAAGAGTTTGTATATATGTTTTGTTCCTTTAAGAGTCTTTTAGTCTTATCTTTGGTTACCTTTAGTTTCAGATCATTAGAAAGCTGCTTACACAAGCTCATGGACGTTATATGTAAGCACAATATGTTTTAAGGGTCACATAATTTATTTCACCTGGAATTGTCTACACTTGACTTGGACTTAATGGCTAATAAGTCAACAACAACAAGGATGCCCAAAGTTTTGCACACACCACATTTTATTTAATTATTTATTTATCTATTTCAGTACGTGATATACTTATGTACTAAAATTGGTCATTATTAACTTTGTGCTATGCAAATGTTGTATTAACTTCTTTCTACTTAGAAAATGAACAAAACGTAATTTGAACAGTGGTGCTCTAACCGTTGCATATGACTGAAGTACGGAATGAAAATACTCACACAACACTTTGGAGAGATACCAAGATATCCTTCAGAATTTTCTTCAGTGTATTATCACTTAGGCAGTTCAGCAAAGCAGATATCACTGTTAAGGTGAGTAAGATAAAAAAAAAAGATTAAAAACTTTTCATACAAACACATCATTCAGCACCACAACCACATCATTCAGCTCCACAACCACATCATTCAGCTCACACAACCACATCATTCAGCACCACAACCACATCATTCAGCTCACACAACCACATCATTCAGCTCACACAACCACATCATTCAGCTCACACAACCACATCATTCAGCACCACAACCACATCATTCAGCTCACACAACCACATCATTCAGCACCACAACCACATCATTCAGCTCACACAACCACATCATTCAGCACCACAACCACATCATTTAGCACCACAACCACATCATTCAGCACCACAACCACATCATTCAGCTCACACAACCACATCATTCAGCACCACAACCACATCATTCAGCACCACAACCACATCATTTAGCACCACAACCACATCATTCAGCACCACAACCACATCATTCAGCTCACACAACCACATCATTCAACACCACAACCACATCATTCAGCACCACAACCACATCATTCAACACCACAACCACATCATTCAGCACCACAACCACATCATTCAGCTCACACAACCACATCATTCAGCACCACAACCACATCATTCAGCACCACAACCACATCATTCAGCTCACATAACCGCATCATTCAGCTCACACAACCGCATCATTCAGCACCACAACCACATCATTCAGCTCACACAACCACATCATTCAGCACCACAACCACATCATTCAGCTCACACAACCACATCATTCAGCTCACACAACCACATCATTCAGCACCACAACCACATCATTCAGCACCACAACCGCATCATTCAGCTCACATAACCGCATCATTCAGCTCCACAACCGCATCATTCAACACCACAACCGCATCATTCAGCACCACAACCACATCATTCAGCACCACAACCACATCATTCAGCTCCACAACCACATCATTCAGCACCACAACCACATCATTCAGCACCACAACCACATCATTCAACACCACAACCACATCATTCAGCTCACACAACCACATCATTCAGCACCACAACTACATCATTCAGCACCACAACCACATCATTCAGCACCACAACCACATCATTCAACACCACAACCACATCATTCAGCTCACACAACCACATCATTCAACACCACAACCACATCATTCAGCTCACACAACCACATCATTCAGCACCACAACTACATCATTCAGCACCACAACTACATCATTCAGCACCACAACCACATCATTCAGCTCACACAACCACATCATTCAGTACCACAACCACATCATTCAACACCACAATCACATCATTCAGCACCACAGCCACATCATTCAACACCACAACTACATCATTCAGCACCACAACCACATCATTCAACACCACAACCACATCATTCAGCACCACAACCACATCATTCAGCTCACACAACCACATCATTCAGCTCCACAATGACATCATTCAGCACCAAAACCACAACATTCAGCTCACACAACCACATCATTCAGCTCACATAACCGCATCATTCAGCTCACACAACCACATCATTCAGTACCACAACCACATCATTCAGCACCACAACCACATCATTCAGCTCCACAACCACATCATTCAGCACCACAACCACATCATTCAGCTCACACAACCACATCATTCAGCACCACAACCACATCATTCAGCACCACAACCACATCATTCAGCTCCACAATGACATCATTCAGCACCAAAACCACAACATTCAGCTCACACAACCGCATCATTCAGCTCACACAACCACATCATTCAGCACCACAACCACATCATTCAGCACCACAACCACATCATTCAGCTCCACAATGACATCATTCAGCACCAAAACCACAACATTCAGCTCACACAACCGCATCATTCAGCTCACACAACCACATCATTCAGCTCACACAACCGCATCATTCAGCTCACACAACCACATCATTCAGCACCACAACCACATCATTCAACACCACAACCACATCATTCAGCACCACAACCACATCATTCAGCTCCACAACCACATCATTCAGCACCACAACCACATCATTCAGCTCCACAACCACATCATTCAGCACCACAACCACATCATTCAGCTCACACAACCACATCATTCAGCTCCACAACCACATCATTCAGCACCACAACCACATCATTCAGCACCACAACCACATCATTCAGCTCCACAACCACATCATTCGACACCACAACCACATCATTCAGCTCACACAACCACATCATTCAGCACCACAACCACATCATTCAGCTCACACAACCACATCATTCAGCTCACACAACCACATCATTCGGCATCACAACCACATCATTCAGCACCACAACCACATCATTCAGCTCACACAACCACATCATTCAGCTCACACAACCACATCATTCAGCAGCACAACCACATCATTCAGCTCACACAACCACATTATTCAGCTCACACAACCGCATCATTCAGCTCACATAACCGCATCATTCAGCACCACAACCACATCATTCAGCTCACACAACCGCATCATTCAGCTCACATAACCGCATCATTCAGCTCCACAACCGCATCATTCAACACCACAACCGCATCATTCAGCACCACAACCACATCATTCAACACCACAACCACATCATTCAGCACCACAACCACATCATTCAGCACCACAACCACATCATTCAGCACCACAACCACATCATTCAGCTCACACAACCACATCATTCAGCTCACATAACCACATCAATCAGCTCCACAATCACATCATTCCGCACCACAACCACATCATTCAACACCACAACCACATCATTCAGCTCCACAACCACATCATTCAGCTCACACAACCACATCAATCAGCTCCACAATCACATCATTCCGCACCACAACCACATCATTCAACACCACAACCACATCATTCAGCTCACACAATCACATCATTCAGCACCACAACCACATCATTCAGCTCCACAACCACATCATTCAACACCACAACCACATCATTCAGCTCCACAACCACATCATTCAGCTCACACAACCACATCATTCAGCTCCACAATGACATCATTCAGCACCAAAACCACAACATTCAGCTCACACAACCACATCATTCAGCTCACACAACCACATCATTCAGCTCACATAACCGCATCATTCAGCTCACACAACCACATCATTCAGTACCACAACCACATCATTCAGCACCACAACCACATCATTCAGCTCCACAACCACATCATTCAGCACCACAACCACATCATTCAGCTCCACAACCACATCATTCGACACCACAACCACATCATTCAGCTCACACAACCACATAATTCAGCTCACACAACCACATCATTCAGCTCCACAATGACATCATTCAGCACCAAAACCACAACATTCAGCTCACACAACCGCATCATTCAGCTCACACAACCACATCATTCAGCACCACAACCACATCATTCAGCACCACAACCACATCATTCAGCTCCACAATGACATCATTCAGCACCAAAACCACAACATTCAGCTCACACAACTACATCATTCAGCTCACACAACCGCATCATTCAGCTCACACAACCGCATCATTCAGCACCACAACCACATCATTCAGCACCACAACCACATCATTCAACACCACAACCACATCATTCAGCACCACAACCACATCATTCAGCTCCACAACCACATCATTCAGCACCACAACCACATCATTCAGCTCCACAACCACATCATTCGACACCACAACCACATCATTCAGCTCACACAACCACATCATTCAGCTCACACAACCACATCATTCAGCTCACACAAACACATCATTCAGCAGCACAACCACATCATTCAGCTCACACAACCACATTATTCAGCTCACACAACCGCATCATTCAGCTCACATAACCGCATCATTCAGCACCACAACCACATCATTCAGCTCACACAACCGCATCATTCAGCTCACATAACCGCATCATTCAGCTCCACAACCGCATCATTCAACACCACAACCGCATCATTCAGCACCACAACCACATCATTCAACACCACAACCACATCATTCAGCACCACAAGCATATCATTCAGCACCACAACCACATCATTAAGCACCACAACCACATCATTCAGATCACACAACCACATCATTCAGTACCACAACCACATCATTCAACACCACAATCACATCATCCAGCACCACAACCACATCATTCAGCTCTACAATGACATCATTCAGCACCACAACCACATCATTCAGCTCACACAACCACATCATTCAGCTCCACAATGACATCATTCAGCACCAAAACCACATCATTCAGCTCACACAACCACATCATTCAACACCACAACCACATCATTCAGCACCACAACCACATCATTCAGCTCCACAACCACATCATTCAGCTCACACAACCACATCATTCAGCACCACAACCACATCATTCAGTACCACAACCACATCATTCAGCACCACAACCACATCATTCAGCACCACAACCGCATCATTCAGCTGACACAACCACATCATTCAGCACCACAACCACATCATTCAGTACCACAACCACATCATTCAGCTCACACAACCACATCATTCAGCACCACAACCACATCATTCAGTACCACAACCTCATCATTCAGCTCCACAACCACATCATTCAGCTCACACAACCACATCATTCAGTACCACAACCACATCATTCAGCTCACACAACCACATCATTCAGCACCACAACCACATCATTCAGCTCCACAACCACATCATTCAGCACCACAACCACATCATTCAGCTCACACAACCACATCATTCAGCACCAGAACCACATCATTCAGCTCCACAACCACATCATTCAGCACCACAACCACATCATTCAGCACCACAACCACATCATTCAGCACCATAACCACATCATTCAGCTCACACAACCACATCATTCAGCACCACAACCACATCATTCAGCACCACAACCACATCATTCAGCACCATAACCACATCAATCAGCACCACAACCACATCATTCAGCTCCACAACCACATCATTCAGCTCACACAACCACATCATTCAGCTCCACAATCACATCATTCCGCACCACAACCACATCATTCAGCACCACAACCACATCATTCAGCACCACAACCACATCATTCAACACCACAACCACATCATTCAGCTCACACAATCACATCATTCAGCACCACAACCACATCATTCAGCTCCACAACCACATCATTCAACACCACAACCACATCATTCAGCTCCACAACCACATCATTCAGCTCACACAACCGCATCATTCAGCTCACATAACCGCATCATTCAGCTCACACAACCACATCATTCAGCTCACACAACCACATCATTCAACACCACAACCACATCATTCAGCACCACAACCACATCATTCAGCTCTCACAACCACATCATTCAGAACCACAACCACATCATTCAGCACCACAACCACATCATTCAGCTCACACAACCGCATCATTCAGCTCACATAACCGCATCATTCAGCACCACAACCACATCATTCAGTACCACAACCACATCATTCAGCACCACAACCACATCATTCAGTACCACAACCACATCATTCAGTACCACAACCACATCATTCAGCACCACAACCACATCATTCAGCTCACACAACCACATCATTCAGCTCCACAACCACATCATTCAGCTCCACAATCACATCATTCAGCACCACCACCACATCATTCAGAACCACAAACACATCATTCAGCTCACACAACCACATCATTCAGCACCACAACCACATCATTCAGCTCACACAACCACATAATTTATGCCACCACTGGGGGTAGTACGGAGTGGTTCTTGACCCTGCAACCCCGCAATACTTGCTCAATTTTGAAAACAATTGATTTTCAAATTTGCCTTCCTGGTCATGATGTATACATGAGGGGAACCCAAACTTAAGCGCATAATCATTGAAATCTGCAACTGTCTTGTCTTATTTGTTGGTTGTTGCATGTGCCTTAGCAAATCTAGTGAAATGGTCAATGATTGCTAATATATATTCATAACCCCCTTTGCATTTGTCTAGATGAAGGAATTTGACTGATACCAACTCAAATGGGTGCATGGTGACAAAGCTAGTAAGTGGGGCTCGAGTCTCTCTGCTTGGTGTCTTTTGTTTCAGACTGGTGCAGCTATACAACATAGTGCTCTATTTCCTTTTGCATGTATGGCCAAAAAAAGCATTCTCAAATCAATCACATCATCCTGTCAATACCCTGGTGTCCAGTATTGTTGTGTAATTGCTTTAGTACTGTTGCATTGTTTTTCAGGTAGAACTAACTGTATCCATTGTGCTGTTTTCCTGTACAAGATTCCATCCTCATTAAATTGCAACTTTTCCCATTCCTTCAAGAGGTCTTTTCATAACCTGTCCAATATCAGGGTCATTTATTTGATTTTGCACTAAGAACACTGGTGTTAATGGGGTCACTGATACATCAGGCGAGGAGGGCATATCCTTGGCACAGATTATCATTGGCCACAAGGCACTAGATTCCAGATGTAGCTCAACTGGTTTGGCACTGGTTTCCCACTGCATCATAGGTCATTTCCTCTGTGCATTCCTGCTTCAAGGTCTACATGTCCTCTGGCATGCGTCTTTGAAGTAGAGAACATATATTTCATTTCAATTTCAATTAATATTCTCTAGCATTTGGCGAACCTGCATCTGTCTCTCATCCAGGTGAGAAAGGTCAACAGGAGGGTCCCACGTCTCACTGGCATCGGCAGTCTGGATGGTATTGACTCGAACAGGTGAGTCACTTTCCTTAAACATTCTGATCGGGTATGCAGATGTTACTGGCTGAACTGTACCAATGGCTGTTCTCCCTTGCAATGTAATGTCATGATCAGTTGGGTTTTGAATACTAAGCATTTTAGCTGAGGTTGTGGCTTATTTTTTACTCTTACAAGGCTGTCATATCACTCAGCCCTGTAGAATTTGGTTTGATAAACCTCTTCATCCAACTGACTACAATATGATTTCTCTAAAATTTTATTTTAAAAAATTGGCCAATTTATATTGAATAATAACATGCTGTAACATACCTAACCTAACACAACCACAGCTGTAACATACCTAAACTAAAATAACCATATCTGTACCCCACCTAACCTAACATAACCACACCTGCAACATACTTAACCTAATGTAATGAACACCACCATCTGGTTGAGGCTTTGGCTCCACAAAGTCTGAGCAAAGAGCCATAAGCAGGATTAAATTGTCTAACATGTTTTATAGCTTAAAAGGAAGTTACTCTGGGACCAAGCATGGACACCGCAGGAGGTTATCAACCTTCTGCCCCAAAGGTTACACAATGCAGAAATAAAACCATGCCTGGAGTCCAGCTGCAGGCCTCACCCAAACTCTTAAACTGAAACTTTTTGAATAACAGAAAATCAAATTTGTCTTTTAACGTGTGTTGTGTTTCAGGTAACAAGGGTTAAACTGTCTCTTATGAAATATACATGAATGTCCTATTTGTTCGTTCATTGGTTTTGAAAGTTTAAATGAATAATCTAAACCTATTTTATGTTAGAATAATTTTTCTTTTCCTTTGTTTCAAAATCTAACTAAAGAAGGGTTTGATTCTTGGGGAGGCGCTAATAAGATTACGCAACACCAATCAGAGTTGGAAACAATGAATAGCTCGTTAACTGCTAGATGAGGAGAACCTATCAGCATGTACCTATCACATGAGTGCACAGCATTTTCACACGGTTCTGCATTCAAAGAAGAAGCTAGCAATTTTAGGCTTGTGCTGGCCTTGGTCAGAAAGATAGGTCAGAAATATGATCTGAAACCTGAAACCTTTGTCCATCTTTGTAACGTCTGTCCTTTTGTACTTTAAATCACCTGTACACTGTAAAAGTGTCTCATCAGATCTACTTAAGAAAATTACTTCATGTGTTAACAAGTAAATTAGCTAGTTTTATTCAACCTAAATAAATACTTCGAATGAACGATTCTTTCAATCAAAGTGATTTTTTGAGTTGAATAGAACTAGTTCAATTGCTTGTTACTACATGAAGTAATTTCTTAAGTAGATCTGATGAGCCACTTTTACAGTGTAGAGAAGGAAGGTGAAAAGCTATTCATATTTCGGCTTGGTCAAAGAGGGGTAGTTAGTTAAACTAGTATCACCAGCCTCAAAACACTGACTGCAATTCAAACCTCGCCAGTGGAGTTAGAATAGTTCTGATGCCATGAAGATTCCAGCATCTCATCCAGTACCATGCATTAATCTGTGAGCAGATTGACCATCGATAGACTTCCTCAAGCCCCACCCTTGAGCAGCCTCAAGACGCCTCTGCCCAGTTGCTGACTGAAACAGCGCGTGCTTTCACGGCAACCCTGACAGAGCCTCCATCACCAGTGAGAAGAGACCCCAACACGTAAGCTTCAGCCTTCGACTGAGCCTGTCCTGAGATGACCACTTCTGGAGTCAGCTCCCTCGACTCCAACGTATCAAAATCATGTTACTTGAGCTATTTGTTTCTTTTGACTTTTATTTTTATTATTTTTATTTTGTTTATCACTGAAAGTAATTCAAATGTAGTTTAAAATTTAGCCAATAAATCCCCTTTTGAAGTATCCTTGATGTGAGATTATCTCTCTCTTGCCCTGGTCTGTAGACTTCAAATAAATCTGTGTTACTCTAAAATCTTGTCTAAGGTTTTAGCAATAATAACAACATTAAATTGCAAAACCCGCTACACTAACATAACCACACCTGTAACATAATTAACATAACATAGCATACCTGTAACATTCTTAACATAAACACACCAGTAACATACCTAACCATACCTGTAACATACCTAACACAACCACACATGTAACATACCTAACTTAACATAACCACAGCTGTAAAATACCTAACATAACACAACCACAGCTGAAGCATATCTAACCTAAAACAGCAACATTTATAACATACCTAACATAACCATACCTGTAACATACTTAACCTAATCATACCTGTAACATCGCTAACCTAACACAACCATATCTGTAACATACCTAACCTAACACAACCATACCTGTAAAATACACTATATTTCCAAAAGTATTCACTCACCCATCCAAATCATTGAATTCATGTGTTCCAATCACTTCCTTGGCCACGGGTGTATAAAACCAAGCACCCAGGCCTGCAGACTGCTTCTACAAACATTAGTGAAAGAGTGGGTCGCTCTCAGGAGCTCAGTGAACTCCAGCGTGGTACCGTGATAGGATGCCACCTGTGCAACAAGTCCAGTTGTGAAATTTCCTCACTACTAAATATTCCACAGTCAACTGTCAGTGGTAACAAAGTGGAAGTGATTGGGAACGACAGCAACTCAGCCACGAAGTGGTAGGCCACGTAAAATGACAGAGCGGGGTCAGCGGATGCTGAGGCGTATAGTGCGCAGGGGTCGCCAACTTTCTGCAGAGTCAATCACTACAGACCTCCAAACTTCATGTGGCCTTCAGATCAGCTCAAGTGCAGCGTAGAGAGCTTCATGGAATGGGTTTCCATGGCTGAGCAGCTGCATCCAAGCCTTACATCACCAAGCACAATGCAAAGCGTCGAATGCAGTGGCGTAAAGCGCCGCCACTGGACTCTAGAGCAGTGGAGACGTGTTCTCTGGAGTGACCAATCACGCTTCTCCGTCTGGCAATCCGATGGATGAGCCTGGGTGTGGCGGTTGCAAGGAGACGGTACTTGTCTGACTGCATTGTTCCACGTGTAAAGTTTGGTGGAGGGGGATTATGGTGTGGGGTTGTTTTTCAGGAATTGGTGAGTACCAGTGAAAGGAACTCTTAATGCTTCAGCACCAAGAGATTTTGGACAATTTTATGGTCCCAACTTTTTGGGAACAGTTCGGGGAGTTTGGCCCCTTCCTGTTCCAACATGACTGCGCACCAGTGCACAAAGCAAGGTCCATAAAGACATGGATGAGCGAGTTTGGTGTGGAAGAACTTGACTGGCCTGCACAGAGTCCTGACCTCAACCTGATAGAACACTTTGGGATGAATTAGAGCAGAGACTGTGAGCCAGGCCTTCTCATCCAACATCAGTGTCTGGCCTCACAAATGTGCTTCTGGAAGAATGGTCAAAAATTCCCATAAACACTCCTAAACCTTGTGGAAAGCCTTCCCAGAAGAGTTGAAGCTGTTATGGCTGCAAAGGGTGGGCCAACATCATATTAAGCCCTATGGATTAAGATGGGATCTCACTCAAGTTCATATGCATGTGAAGACAGACGAGCGAATATTTTGGCAATATAGTGTACCTAACCTAACCACACCGGTAAAATACCTTATATTTATATGGTATCAGATAAACTTCAGAGTCTCTTGTTGAATAAAAATAAAAGATACAAAATCTCCAGCTTACCTTGTGTCAGGTCATCCAGTTCGTCATTTGGTCTTCTTTTTATTCCTGTAAACAGAGAAGTGTAAGAATGTAAACATGCACATATGAAGAGAAAATCAGCAGGTGTTTGGTATAAAGCATGGGTAGCAGTTGTCTGTAGAATTGCACAGACTGTATTTCATGCTGTGTTCAAAAGAGCAAAAAAGGCCAAATCTTTAAAATATTCCCCAAATTAATAACCAAGAACATAAACATGCACAAACTATTTTCTAGTCCTGGTTCAGTGAACAGACTGTATGATCTAGTGTGACTAACAGGGCTGGAAAGGTGACTTAAAATTTAGACTTAAAATGTAGTCCAGAACAGATACTGACTACCTGTTAGAAATGTAATCAGTAACCTAATCTAAAGAATTACTACATTAAAGTAATGTGACCTGAGCACAAAAAACATTTTTTTTCATATAAGGAAGGACAGAAAGAGAGAGCACTGTCTCTCTTTGCACTTTAATTCTGCAGATTTTAGCCTTTATTTTTGTTTCATGTTTTGTGTATCATTAAAACATCATTAATCCACACAAACTTCTCACAAATGTTTGAGTGGAGCGCTCTGTTCCTCATTGAAGCAGACTGAACTGTTCTTGGGTTGCTGCCTCTGTTCATGATCAGTGTGATTCTCACCCACATGTCCAAACACAATATGTAACAGTTCTGTTTGTGAATAAATCCTCTGCTGTTTTACTGTTTACATGTGTGACTCTTCTTCAGCTCTACACTGATTCATTGGATCATACAGTGTCGGATAATCTTCAGATTCTCTGATTAAATAAAAGTAAAAATATGAAAAATCTCCAGCTTACCCATTTGAGGGTCTCTACTTCTGATTTCATTCTTATCATTTCTGTAAACAGAGAAGTATAAGAATGTAAACATGCACATGTGAAGAGAAAATCAGCAGGTGTTTGGTCTGTAGTATGGGTAGCAGTTGTCTGTAGAATTGAGTGTGTATGAAATCTATTAAAGACAATATTTCATGCTGTGTTCCAAAGAGGAAAAAATACCAAATCTTTAAAATATTCCCCAAATTAATGATTAAGAACATAAGTCAAAGGTTTAACTTTATCCAAGAAGTTCTGATCAGTTTAAGAATTAAAAATAGCCAAGTCCAAAGTCTTTATAACTCAGTTATAAAGGACATTTCTTACAAAATTATCAGCACCCTGAGTGAGGAAAGTCAAAGAGCCACCACTCGATTGTACTTTGAAGTAATGCCAAAAAAGGAATCGTTCCTTGTGATAACAGTGCTTGTCACATTTAACCTCAGTTACACAGGAAAACCAATGCACAGTTATACTTGTGCCTTCTAAAAACCGTAAGTGAGGAAGAACATCACTAAAAATAAAACCAAAGTAATTGGGATAACAGTGTTAGCATTTACCCCAAGAAAGTTTAACTTAGTTTAAGTAACATTTTCCACAATTATGTATAGAGTGTTGAATGAACAGTACATTTTATATATGAATAATTAGCGTAAAAAGTAGAAAGAATAGCATATTGCAAAATAAAAATGCTTGAGAAAAAAGAAATTAAAAAAGTTGAAAGTCTAGGCAAAAAGTGTCAAAACACTTTCTGTCCAAAGGGATAAAGCCAGGTCATTTTATGCTGTCAGTCCAGAAATGAGGAGTTTCACTGAAAATAATAAATAAAATGAGGACTTTTTTTCCACAAGTTTGAAGGTAATTGGTAATCCTG
>NW_023496028.1:0-7516 GCF_904425465.1 Colossoma macropomum | reverse complement strand
AACAGCATTTCAAATCAAATCAAATCAAAATCAAATCAAATCAAATCAAATCAGATTTATTGTCACATCACAAGAGTACAGGGACACAGGTGAGTGAAAAACTTGAGTGCGAGTTCCACAAATTATGCAGAGAACAGTATTTACACATAGATAAACAAAACTATAGATAGGATAGAAGAATAGATAAAACCAATTTAACTAAAATATATACATATAATCTTACACAATAACTTAAAAATAATAATATTGCACCGAGACATATAATATTGCACTGGGAATGTAGAGTGAGTGTAATCAACTATATACTATATATAGTAATGGATATTACAATGCTATGTAGATGTGCAAGTAATCACACTAGGTGTGGAGGTGGACTTTAATCGGAATAACCTGCGAACCTACTGTCCGACATTATTCCAGCACGTAACATGTTTCACTCGGAAAGACAGGATTTTAGACCATGTTTACTCCAGCATCCGGAACTGTTACAAATCCCTCCCCCGACCCCCGTTCGGCAAATCAGATCACTCCTCCATCCTGCTCCTGCCCACCTATAGGCAGAAGCTGAAACGGGGGCCGGTCACTACCAGGGAGGTGCGCCGCTGGTCTGACCAATCAGACGCTATGCTGCAGGATTGTTTTGATCATGTGGACTGGGAAATGTTCCGTGATTCGTCGGGCAGCGTGGACGAGTACGCAGACACAGTCACCGCCTTCATACGCAAGTGTGTTGATGACGTAGTGCCCTGCAGACAAGTCCGCGTTTACCCCAATCAGAAGCCCTGGCTGAACTGTGAGGTTCGCTCCGCCCTCAGCGCACGCAGCGCTGCATTCAGAGCGGGAAATACGGAGGAGTACAAGCAATCCAACTACGCTCTCCGTAAATCCATCAGAGCAGCTAAACGTGCGTACAGAATGAAAGTGGAAGCACAGTTCAACACAGCCAACACACGAAGCTTATGGCAGGGGTTAAATACAATCTCTGACTATAAAACTGCCTCTCGCACTCTGCCCAGTACCAGCGCTGATCTGCCGGACGAGCTTAATAACTTCTACGCTCGCTTCGACGGAATTCCCGCAGCACCACTGGAGAGCGCCCCGCCCACCGCTGATCCCAACGCCCCCTCCGTCTCCATAGCTGATGTGTGCAAAGCCTTCAAGAGGGTGAACCCACGCAAGTCAGCAGGACCAGATGGCATTCCCGGGAGAGTGCTTAAAGCCTGCTACAGGGAACTAGCAGGAGTTTTTGCAGACATCTATAACACCTCACTGTCTCTCTCGGTCGTGCCAGCTAGTTTCAAACTAGCCACCATTGTGCCAGTTCCAAAGACAGCTAGTATTACCTGTCTGAACGACTGGCGACCTGTTGCCCTGACCTCCATCGCAAGCAAATGCTTTGAGAGGCTGGTCAGAGATATCATCTGTTCCTCACTGCCTGCCACCCTGGACCCACTGCAATTTGCATATAGGCGGAATAGATCCACCGACGATGCAATCGCCCTGACCCTGCACACTGCCCTCTCCCACCTGGAAAAGAAGGACACGTATGTGAGAATGCTGTTTGTAGACTACAGTTCAGCATTCAACACAATCGTTCCTTCGAGGCTCGACTGCAAGCTCCGGGATCTGGGTCTGAACAGCACACTGTGCAGCTGGATCCTGAACTTCCTGACGGACCGACGGCAGGTGGTAAGGATGGGAAGTATCACATCCTCCTCTTTGACCCTCAACATCGGAGCCCCCCAGGGTTGTGTGCTCAGCCCGCTCCTGTACTCCCTGTACACCCATGACTGCACTGCTAGACACAGCTCCAACGTCATCATAAAGTTTGCTGACGACACAACAGTTGTGGGCCTGATCTCCAACAACGATGAATCGGCCTATAGAGAGGAGGTTAAAATCCTGGAAAACTGGTGCCAGGAGAATAACCTCTCTCTAAACGTCAGTAAGACCAAGGAGCTGATCGTGGACTTCAGGAAGCAGGAGAGAGTACACCCATCGATTTCCATCAATGGGACTGCGGTAGAGAGGGTCAGCAGCTTTAAGTTTCTCGGTGTTCACATCAGCGAGGACCTGACATGGGCAGTGCACACCTCACAGGTGGTGAAGAAGGCCCACCAGCGCCTCTACTTCCTCAGAAGGCTGAGGAGGTTTGGCCTGAACCCCAGCATCCTTAAGACCTTCTACACCTGCACTGTGGAAAGCATCCTGACGGGCAGCATCACCACCTGGTACGGGAACTGTACTGTTCGTGAGAGGAAATCTCTGCAGAGGGTGGTGCGGACAGCACAGTCCATCACCGGGGTTCAGCTCCCTAACCTATTGGATTTATACACCAGTCGCTGCCTGAGGAAATCCAGAAGGATTATGAAGGACCCCTCCCATCCTAGTCACTGTCTGTTCTCTCAGCTGCCGAGTGGTAGGAGGCTCAGAAGCTTAAAAGCCAGAACCAGTCGGCTCAAAGACAGCTTCTTCCCCCATGCAACCAGGCTATTGAACAGCCAGTAATCATTTATCATTGGTTATGCAGCTAACATAAATCATGCATCACATTTACCAACAATTTTGTACTTGTATCTTTAAAAAGCTAATGCTACAGGCGGCAAACCGTCAACAATGTAATTTCTCCTACAATAGCTTGGTGTGAACAGCTAACGTGAGCTGCCACATTGCTACATGGCTTCCCGCACCACAGGCAACTGTGTCAGAAAGTGGAATGTCTCAGCATAACCACAATGCTAAGATACAAGCCAGGAGTCATGTTTTTGAGTGAGCAGTGAAATGTGGATGTTGTCCCATGTACTGCTTTAAAATTGTAATGAAACTAAAAGAATGATGTTATGTGGCAGATTGCTAACACAGCTAGCCAGCTAATGATTGCTACTCATATGAAGCTGGTGTTCCTCACACTGCTAATGTTAAGCTAGTTAGTTAGCAACTGTAGCCTGCCAGCCTACTATTAGCTACAAGAGAGCTTAAACAAGGTCTATCCAATATGCTCTACATATAAAAGTTTTGGTTTACTTTTATAATGCTACAGAAATCGCTGGAATGCTGTATATGTGTCACAGGAATGGCTCCATGTTAGGCAACTGGTGCCAGCAGCTAATTAAAGCTAGCTGCCTTATTTGAGAATATAGCTGTGGTTAGCAATGGCTTCTATCTAGCATAGCTAGCTAAATATGAACAATGAAGTCTGTCAAATTCACTTTACATACACAAGTTCCACTTTCTTTTAAAAACATAAATATTGCAGATATTGCTGACATATACAAAGACACAGAGACTGCTTGATGTGAGAAGCTGTCAGCAGCACTAATGGTGAATTTCTAAGTAGCACATTGGGAGAGATTGAAAAGTGCTTGGAGTCACCGAGCACCACTGTGCGTTGATGCCAAATTAAAGCTAATGCACCTAAATAGGCTACTGCTAAAGCTTTAGCCTCGAGGCTCTCAAGGATACAATACATAAAGGTGCGTGTTAGCTTTTCATGGCAAATCCAGTTATATTTCAGTTATGTCATTTTTTTTATATAAACCGCACATTTGTTCATTTTCTGTAAGAACATTGTTGTAAATTTAATAACAGCGAATAATTCTATTTTGGAACAAATTCTACTGGCATGACATGCATATATTGCCTGCGTGCATGTACTTGCAGATCACTGCTCTAGCCCTTCATCAGTGGTCAGCTTCTGACCATAGAGATACTCTTGGCTGCACAGTTTTGGACCCCTTTCAACATAGCAGTGACACTGATGTGTAAAAAAACACCAGCAATATCATTTCACCTGCCATTTCAGTGTCACTGCTGTGCTGAATGACCCACCACTCAAACATTTTCTGATCAACAGTGTTCCTATGATGGTCCCTTTCTATTGGTGGATGTTGTTGTTTGTGATAATGGGCTAGAGTTGAAAAATACACCTATGTATGGGAACTGTAAGGTGGCAAGGCATGTACAAGGCATGTATTTCCAGTAAAGTGGAGTGTAGATCCCAGCCAAGATCATGTGATAAAGCTGCTGTTAATAAAGTTCTTACTGTGTCTTTGAGGTCATTTCCCCTCCCCTGCATTCCATTCCGCAGCATAATACATATTTTAAATGAAGATCTTATTGACACAGATAAGCGCGAAGGCGTATTAATTGAGTTAATGGTCTTTGTGGAGTGAGTCGGACGATAGATTCGACTGGCTGGAGCACAGCGTGAAGTACAGGCCGCTAGAATAGAAATTGGCTGATTATTCACACTCCACAGAACACATGCCACCGTCAGAGGAAGCACCAGGGATAGACATGCTCATTAGCCACTCGCAGCTATATTGGAAGAAAAGGAAAAGTGTATTTCATAGATGTAGATTGCGCTGTCGTGGCTTCATCATGACCAAGACAAACATTGATTCTAATGTTTATTAGGTGCACCTAACTTGACACTTACATGCCATTTTAGCAGAAACTCCTACCGGAAATGCTTTCTTTTACAGTCACTGTGGATACAGTATTTTGGGTAACATGATGGTCAGTTGCAACATTTTCTAGCTTAATTACACTGAAATGCCCAGCATTTTCCAGCTATTAACTGGGTAATTACATTGTAAAATGCACATTAACAATCTACTAGGAATCTTACATAGTGTATTTGGTAACACGTTACAATACTGTTTCGTAGTTAATAAGTAAATAATCAAGAACTAAGCAGGAACGAATGAGTAGTGCTGCATTAACACTTAAGTAACTACTCTTAACTACCAAGGACTACTAGTTAACTACTCAGTAGGTATTAGTGAACTATTGATGAGGATAGTTCACTATTAGCTAAACAATAACTACTGAATCTCATAGAGAATTACTTAGTAACTATGGTTTCTTAGAATACCTACTCATAAATTACAGATCAGTTTAACATTAGTTGCTCAGTAGCTGAGTCTGACAAGGTTCCTGCTGAACTATTAACTGATGTAGAGTATTCCAACACTTCTAACAGTAGTGAAATACACTACACAGTGTGCAGTCTCTACAATATAATGAATTATATACTCCATTCACAGAAACCAGTATCCTCAGAGAAGGCTGGGGACATCACACCACACTGTACTGACTGCTGTCCCTCATGTGTTTGTTTTGATCAGAAACCTTAAAAGTCTAATGCACATCATATTTGACAGTGTGAACCAATTTGCACATCAGCCTACAAATGAGACAACTGCTAAAATACTACAGTATTCAGTGGACAGGTCTGCTCACCTCTCACCTGTAGAAAAGAAAACACCATTCTTTTCTGCAGGAGCACATGTGCCAGTATTTCTTCTGAACAGTGGTCCTCTTGAGGGCAGGGTCAGTTGAAGAGAGGGCTCACGGTGATATCTGACTGTGTATGTGTCCTGCCTTCAAATTCACTTGGTTCTAAATATTACCAAGTGATTATGCAATTACTGTCTGTTAGATAATGATTGAGGTGTAGCTGTTTGTCATTAGGAGCTAATGATGATCAGGAACAGTATAAAGTGAAACAAATGCTAACTCATTATTAATGAACTAGGAGTTAATGATGATCTGGAACAATATAAAGTGAAACACATGGTAACTCATTATTAATGAACAATGTGTTACTGCGTTCTTTATTAGAAGTTAATGATGATCAGGAACAGTATTATAAAGTGAAACACATGGTAACTCATAACTAATGGACTAGGAGTTAATGATGATCTGGAACAGTATTACAAAGTGAAACACATGGTAACTCACTATTAATAAACTAGGAGTTATACTCTTTTGGTACAGTTTTGCTAATCTAGAGTACAGTTTACAAATCCGTCAGTATAATTTTGCTCATCGAGAGTACAGTTTACAAATCCATCAGTACAGTTTTACTAATCGAGAGTACAGTTTACAAATCTGTGGGCACAGTTTATAAACTGAGAGGACGGATTGCTAAACTGCAGGGACAGATTTTCCTCCTCACAATTTTTGTCTTGTTAGTGACCCCTACCGGGCTCTGTAAGTTTTGATCTTTTTAGCCAGAAAAAAAAAACAGCCAAAGTGAGGTAAGGTTTGTAGATGGCTTCACCTTACTGTCCTCTTCATCTCACGAGTCATATCTGTTGTTGGAAAAATCCATTCTCTCCATTTTAACAATGATTTGAGGATAGTTACCACAGTTATGGCTGTATTAAAAAATAAAAAAATATATAATATATATGGCTGTAATTAAAAAAATTAAAAAGTCTTAACAGCCCACCCTACAAAAAGTTCTTCCTACCCTCAAGATACATCATCAGAAGGGGGTTTTCCTTCTTTAAATTGGAAAATCTCATTGTAAGGACTACTTTGGCACCACTATAGGATGCAAATAAGCAGATTTAAAGATGATTTAACTTTTATAGGTACTATAAAGAAGGTTCCTTAAAAAACATGAAAGTTACTACACTAAAAGGATCTATGGGGAATAAACAGTTATTCTCATATGGCATCACTCCAAAGAACTCCTTTAGGTACATTTGTTACTGACTCTTTCTTGGTTGAAAGATGTTACATTAGATATCCATGCTGCCCACCTTACCGTGAGCTAAAGGTTTTTAGGTTTAATCACTTTAATAGGTTGAAATGGAGAGTGATGCTACACCAAGAATATCTAAGTAATTTAAAAAGCTGTAAAGCTCACCCTGGTGTGTCCAAATAATCACTCAGCACAAAAGCTCGAACATTAGTGAAACATTAGTAGGACAAAACTTGATGATAATGGAATCTGTGTTTCTGAATTTCATAAAAGATACAGTAAAGTGCCACATCCGTATCAGTAAAGTGCCACATCCATCCATTTTATGACGGATGCATTTCCAACATTATTTTAATCCAGTTTCATCAAAGGCACCAGTACATATGCTTGCTAAAATCTGGTTCATAAGTGGGTGGTCCTCCTGTGGAGCACCAGAGGGTGTGCAGGCTTTTGTTCCAATCCCACATAGTGACACCTACCTCAGCTTATTAAAATGCTAAGGAGCCTCTGATTCTTACACACAGAAGTGTCAGATTAGGTTTGGAATGAGGTTCTTCAGGAGAGGAGCTCTCCTGGAGGAGGATTCTCTCCTCTGATAGAACAGTTTTACTTTTAATATCCACCGCCCCTATTAACCCCCTGAACCCTATGCTTATTATCTAGTTATTAATCACAAGACTTATTTTTCATAAACTGCAATACATTATTTTATATCTACTATTAAGCTAATATGCAGGTTATACACACACACACACACACACACACACATCATCTAAATCGCTTATCCTTCTGGGTCACGGTGGGGTGCATCTTTGGGCGGAAGGCAGGATACACCCTGGACAGGTTGCCAGTCCATCAGCAGGTTATATAGATATCAGGAATTGGAATTTGGGTCCACATATGGCCTTAAAGGGTTAATACTCTCAAAATATTGTTGAGTTTATATTTTCCCATATTATTAAAATCACGTACTTTGTACTTCCACTCAGTGGCCACTTTATTAGAAACAGGAAATGTCTA
>NW_023496027.1:0-3397 GCF_904425465.1 Colossoma macropomum | reverse complement strand
AGCAATGGTGATGGAGGTGACCAGTGCAGTTGTAGCAGTGGTGATGGAGGTGACCAGTGCAGTTGTAGCAGTGGTGATGGAGGTGTCCAGTGCAGTTGTAGCAACGGTGATGGAGGTGACCAGTGCAGTTGCAGCAGTGGTGATGGAGGTGACCAGTGCAGTTGTAGCAGTGGTGATGGAGGTGTCATGCTAAATTATTTGCCTTTTTTTCCATTCCATGATGTTTCACATCAAACACAATGTTTCATACTGCACTATAACGAGGTGAGAGACAACAATATATACGTATAACTGACACATCAGATCAGTCATGGACATCGTCTCTCTGCTCTCTCATTCTGGATGAACTTTATACAAATGAACTGAGCAGCGACAAATTCAGTCAATATGTGGCCTGGTAACTGATTGTGTCACACCCACAATCACAGGGTGATTGGAAAGCACACCCAAAGCGAGCACCTGCTGCTGAGGGAAAGGATTGATCTCGCTTCAGTGAAAGTACATCAACTTAAACAGTTACAGCTAGTGAAGGTTTTTAAAATATACAAATACAAATACAACCCCAATTCCAAAAAGTTGGGACGCTGTGTAAAATGTAAATAGATGTAAATAAAAACAGAATGCAATGTTTTACAAATTTCATAGACCCCTATTTTATTCACAATAGAACATAGAACACATATCAAATGCTAAAAGTGAGACATTTTACCATTTCATGAAAAACATTAATTCATTAAATTAATTAATTAAAAAAAAATAGCTGGAGGAGCAATTTGCAACTCACATGACTGGATATAAAAAGAGCCTTTTAGAGAGACAGAGTCTCTCAGAAGCCAAGATGGGCAGAGGTTCACCAATCTGCAAAAAACTGTCTAAAAATTGTGGAACAATTTCAGAAAAATGTTTCTCAACATAAAATTGCAAAGACTTCCCACCATCTACATTACATAGAATCAAAAGACTCAGAGAATCTGGAGAAATCCCTGTACGTAAGGGACAAGACCGAAGGTCAGTATTATATGCTTGTGATCTTTGGGCCCTCAGGTGGCACTGCATTGAAAACAGGCATGATTCTGTTCTAGAAATCACTGCATGGGCTCAGGAACACTTCCAGAAATCATTGTCTGTGAACACGTTAACAAGAACAAGTTAAAGCTGTATCATGCAAAGAAGAAGCCATCTGTCAACACGCCGCCGTCTTCTCTGGGCAAAAGCTCATTTAAAATGGACTGAAGCAAAATGGAAAACTTTTCTGTGGTCAGATAAATCAAAATTCGAAATTCATTTTGGAAGCCACGGACGCCGTGTCCCGCAGACTCAAGAGGAGCAGGACCATCCAGCTTGTTATAAGCACACAGTTCAAAAGCCTACATCTCTGATGGTCTGGGGTTGCATTAGTGCCTATGGCTTGGGCAGCTTACACATCTGGAAAGGCTCTATCAATGTTGAACAGTATACAGAGGTTTTATAACAACATATGCTCCAATCTAGACAATGTCACTTTCAGGGAAGGCCTTGCATAGTCCAGCAAGACAGTGCTAAACCATATACTGCATCCATCACAACAGCATGGCTTCGCATAAGTAGAGTCCGTGTGCTGAACTGGCCTGCCTGCAGTCCAGACCATTCATCAATAGAAAACATTTGAAGCATCATGAAACAAAAATCCAGCAAAGAGGACCCAGAACTATTCAGCAGCTAGAATCCTACATCAGACAAGAATGGGACAACATTCCTCTCCCAAAACTCCAGCAGCTGGTCTGGTCACTTTCCATATGTTTACAGACCGTTGTTAAAAGAAGAGGGGATGCTACACAGTGGTAAACATGAGTAGTATGAATCATACACGTTCTGTCAAACGAGTGATTTATGACCCCCCACCCTGAGTGATTTATGACCCATGATTTATGACCCCCTATGATTGACAGGCCAATATGATTGACAAGATGTCTGTATCCCCACCACCACCCACCCAAAAGATTTGTGACAGGTCAGGATGTCCGTACCCCCACCACCACCACCCCCCCTGAAAGATTTGTGACAGGATGAGTTGAGATGTCAGAAGTGGGTGTGAGCAATGTATACATGGTTTTAAGTGCTCTTCTTCTTCTTCTTCTTCTCACTGGTGGTTTGCATGACTAATGCTGAAAATGTCTACCACAAGTGTAAATCAGATGCCTCTCAGAGTTTCTGCAGCAACACCTAATGCTAGTTTTTGTGGTTCTGTTGCCAACCGAACTTTTGCTCCGAGGAAGAAGTGATATTGTAACGCGTTTAGATGTAGGTCTTGTGAACACCTGAGTGGTGGTACGTTAACCTCTTTGATTCTCTGGCTTATCACGTTTCTGGGGAGGGTCAGGCAGAATCACCGCCTACCCCTAGCATGTGTTAAAAGGGGTCACATCCATACCCTGGCATACAACGACAAGACAGTCTCCAGCATTGAAGTCAGCATATTTTAGGGTTTTCTCCCAGCAGGCAACCCCGGCATTGAAGGACTTGTGTGGTATAAAAAGACTGATGACAGATTTGTTGAAGATTATCGGGTGCCACACTCTGACATTGATTATACACAGCCCATCACAGGTCACTTAGGCGTGAACTACAGCTATGACGAACCAGCAGTAACCGACATGAAACCAGACAACATTTTGTTGGACCATTTCAGCAACGATGCCAACACAGATGGAGTTGCAGCATGCGACAGCAATCAACCAACACTACCCAACACATTGGACAACTACAGTATGGATCAGTTGTGTGAAGATTATGCACGTGCAAATATGACTTTCTGACAACCATCGTTTTTTCAGCAGTGTCAACAAATGGGGCTGTATCTAGACATCAGACGGGGTCAACAGGCATGGAAGGTGGTGAAACGCTCATCAAGCCTCCTGAATGCAAAACTACATCCACACCACCCGATGATGTGGATGGTCAAATATGTGCTACAGGCTTAAAACTTATAAAGCCTGCTGTTGTTATAATCTTACAACATATCATAAACAACAAACTGAAGGAAACGTGTCTTGGTCGTGAAGTGGACCACCCCAGTCAACTTCGACATTCGTGTCTGTTTGAGCCGGATATCTTCTTCTTTGAAAAGTACTATGACGATATAACACAGACATTGTTCACGCCTGGATTGAAACATGCTATCGCGGGGCTTCTAAAGTGTTTTGGAATACAGCTGCCTCTTCAAAAAATTCAAGGATGTGCTGAAACAGTTGTCTGTGAATTAGGTGTGGCATTTCCCAGACAGTTCAGAGACGTTGTTCTGTGAGTATGTCAAGACATTTTCACAGTACAAACAGGAAGCAAGCAGTTATCCAGCGCATGCTGTCACAGAAGAAGAGAAGGCAGAATACATCAGGGATTATTTTGAAAAGGAAAAGAT